>NW_028318372.1:903125-1204166 GCF_062004578.1 Staurois parvus
TCATATCTATGCCTGGCCATGGCAGCAACGAACAGGGGCATATGATGAATCGGGTCTGTGGAGCAATACAACAGCAATTCATTTTTTTTAGTAATGCCCATGTTGAGTGTTAGGCCAAAAAAAACTCTACATTCAGAAACCGTAATAGGTTTCCATGTGAGTGGTCTGGCAAGGTTTGAATTTGAGTTGGCGGCGATAAACTGTTGTGCATATAAATTGCTTTGATCAACGATCAACGCATTCAGATCTTCCATGAAAAACAGCTTTAAAAAAATCAAGGGGAGTAGTTAAATTTGCTGTTTCCAACTGAATTCGGGGTTGGGCAGTGAATGGGGGAAGTACGGGTGTTGCAGAATCTGTGGGCTGTCAATTGGGATTTGCAAGCACATCCGGAAGGATACTAGGGGCTCTACGGGACTGTGTGCAAATTCTTGGTGGCTGCAGGACAATACTTGTGCTAGCCACTGCACCAGCTTGTACTGCACTTATGGGACTCGCCACGTCACCAAGTGATACTGCAGTGTTGGTATGTATAAGAGCAGGATGTACTAGGTTGCTGGTGCTCGCCAGTTCACCAAAAGGTTGAGCGGCACTAGTACTGGCACTCTGCTGCATATGAGAGTCATCATGTGATTGTAACATCCCAGCAACCTGGGAATGGGGTTGGATATGCCTGACCTTAGCAGGGACCTCTTCTCCATTGTCTGAGCTATCTGTCAGGGTGTCACTGCTGTCTACAGGTTCCTATTCTAAGGCAGATTCTGTCAGTGAGGCTTCCCCTTCGCTCTCTTCTAACATGCTCAGAATCCTGTAGGCCTCTTCACTAGAGTGCTTTCGTTGGACATTTTGGCCACTACATTTATAGGTACCTAGTGCGACTCATGGGAAGAAGAGAACCTGGCTGTCAGGGACTGCTTGAACAGCTACAAATACATTTACTGGCAAGTGCTAACAGAGATCAGGCCTGATTCTGTGAACACTGTTGTTTTGTGTGCAATGTATCAAGTGACAGGGACCTACTGACACTGCACTGGCTGTGGGAGAAGGAGGTAAGCGTAGGGGCTAAACGCAGGGGCTTGCAGGTGCCAAGGCTGCTCCCATTAGCGCTGCGTTTTTGGGGGCACTATACTAATGTGAATGCTGGTATAGTGCTGATCTGATCGAAGATATTGATCCGTTCAGACACTATACTAGCAATGGAGGTTTATTGTGTATGAGCGTGTTCCTAGCAATCAAGGGGTTAAATGTGATTACTGGTGTACTGACAGAGCAATCTGAAGCCATCTGGGAAGGACGCTAACTGACACTAACTGACAGGGATCCTGTCGCCGTGCAGCCGTGCAACGGCGATGGATCCCCTTGGGCCGTGGCGGTGCGAGTGCGCAGGTGGGAGCGTGCGGGCGTGCATGCGCAGTAGCGCGGAAACTCACGCATGCGCAGTAAGCGTACACGTCACGCCAGACGGGCTATTTAAACCTGCAGAACAATAAATTCAATGCCTTCTGGTCTATAACATTCCTGCACTATTACCTGACCCTGTTGTTGTATTCTGATCTGACCCTGACTAAGAAAGAACTCTGCCTGCACCAACCTCAGCTATCCCTGACCATCTGCTTGCCTGCTCCCCTGTACTTTATCTGCCTGCTTAATACTGACCCGGCTTGTCTGACTCTTCTACATCCACTTACCTGCACCTGCATCTGGCCTGCATCCTGCTCACTGTCATACCTGCCTGCCACTGCATCCATGCTCTGGTGTCCATTCCCAGTCTGCATCCTGATTGCCACCATACCTGCCTGCTGCTGCACCTACGTTCCTGCACCCGCACCTGGCCTGCATCTGGATCTCCTCGGTCTCCAGCTACCTGCTGCCAGCTCCAGATCCACTCGGCACTCATGCCATTCCTGGCTCTGCTCCCTCTGTTCCCACTATCAGGGGCTCCGGGCGGGAGTCGCAAGAGGACGCCCTCTCTCCACGTCAGGCTCTCCAACCAGGTAAGTGACACTAATGCTATCTGAAGTCGCCGGTGACACTAATATAGTGATCAGTAAAAAAATATGTACACTGTACTAATGACATTGGTGACAGGGCAGTGAAGGGGTTAACTGGGGGGCGATCAGGTGGTTAACTGTGTCCTATATGTGTTTTTACTGTGTGTGTGTGTTGTTTTTACTCACATGGATCTACTTTCTTCTCTTTCTGGGATGGAATGTGCCCAGCGAGAGAAGATTGCATCATTTTCAGTACCTGTGTAAATTAGCTTACAAAACAAATTAATACAACCTGAAAATGCTTTCTATAAGCTCCAAGTTCCTGTATTCTTGACTCTCTCAGGCATTTGGTCATGCTTATTTCCTTTATTTATAACCCCCAGCAAATTTCACCAAAAAAAAGAAAGTTATGAATTTTCTCTCAAGGCTGGGGGTAGAGCATACATATTTATTTAAATATGTTGCTATTGATTAACTTACCACTTTCTCTTTCTCTTTTTTTGTTAATTGTACTTAGTAAGTTTATTCTTATAAGCCAATTTAGGAAAGCAAACTAAAATATACTATATATATATATATATATATATATATATATATATAAAATACACTTTTTTATTATACATTCATTATCATTTTTTTATCTCTATTATTATTATGCTTCATGTGAATTATTGTTTGTCTTCAGACGTGAATTTTTAATTTCCCAGTTTAATATATATAGGTGAGTTGCCCTCTGACTGCCTATTCTGGGGTAGGGTCCCTTTAAGGTGCATGGAGGAGGTGGTTCACTGGGTTGCCATATGATACATAATTTTTGGCTCCTATTGGTTGGACTTGGGAAAGAAGACCGTGACTCAGAAATGCGTCATCATAGCAACCACGCCTGTCAGTTCTTCCCCCTACTTGTCTTCCACTCTGCCCTTTGAACTCAAAAAAGCCTATGAAAAAGGTAGCAGGGGTGCCCTCTACTGACCCAGGCCCTCGGGCAGTGTCTGAGTTTTCAAATGGAGAGTCCGCCCCTGAATTTTACCCAGGTACAAATCATTAGTAAGACCCCATCTGGAATATGCAGTTCAATTTTGGGCTCCAATTCACAAAAAGAACATTGGGGAACTGGAGAAAGTACAGAGAAGGGCAATTAAACTGATAAGATGCATGGAGGAGCTCAGCTATGAGGAAAGATTAGAGGAACTGAATTTATTCTCTCTTGAGAAGAGGAGATTAGAGGGGGGATATGATCACCATGTATAATACATAAGGGGGGATATGATCACCATGTATAATACATAAGGGGGGATATGATCTCCATGTATAATACATAAGGGGGGATATGATCTCCATGTATAATACATAAGGGGGGATAAGATCAACATGTATAATACATAAGGGGGATATGATCTCCATGTATAATACATAAGGGGGGATATGATCACCATGTATAATACATAAGGGGGATATGATCTCCATGTATAATACATAAGGGGGGATATGATCCCCATGTATAATACATAAGGGGGGATATGATCACCATGTATAATACATAAGGGGGGATATGATCTCCATGTATAATACATAAGGGGGGATATGATCACCATGCATAATACATAAGGGGGGATATGATCACCATGTATAATACATAAGGGGGATATGATCTCCATGTATAATACATAAGGGGGGATATGATCCCCATGTATAATACATAAGGGGGATATGATCTCCATGTATAATACATAAGGGGGGATATGATCTCCATGTATAATACATAAGGGGGGGATATGATCACCATATATAATACATAAGGGGGGGATATGATCTCCATGTATAATACATAAGGGGGGATATGATCACCATGTATAATACATAAGGGGGGATATGATCACCATGTATAATACATAAGGGGGGATATGATCTCCATGTATAATACATAAGGGGGATATGATCACCATGTTTAATACATAAGGGGGGATATGATCTCCATGTATAATACATAATGGGGGATATGATCTCCATGTATAATACATAAGGGGGGATATGATCATCATGTATAATACATAAGGGGGGATATGATCTCCATGTATAAATACATCAGTGGTTCATATAGTGAACTCAGTGTAGAGTTATTCCCCCTGAGGTCATCACAGAGGACAAGGGGGCACTCTTTACGTCTGGAGGAAAAGAAATTTAATCTCCAAACATGGAAAGGTTTCTTCACAGTGAGAGCTGTGAAAATGTGGAATAGACTCCCTCAAGAGTTGGTTCTGGCCAGCTCAGTGGATTGCTTTAAAAAAGTCCTGGATTGTTTCTTAGATACACAGAATATAACTGGATACTAACATTTATAGGTAAAGTTGATCCAGGGAATATCTGATTGCCTCTCGGGGGATCAGGAAGGAATTTTTGTTTCCTGCAGGAGCAAATTGGACCATGCTTTGCTAGGTTTTTTTTTGCCTTCCTCTGGATCAACTGTGGGTATAGGATTATACATTTTTTTTTTTTTTTTAATGGTTGAACTGGATGGATTTTTGTCTTTTTTCAGCAAGACTAACTATATACAGTTAATGCTAATTCCTCTGCAGCTCATGCAAATTGTGCTTCAGCTAATGCACCTACTGCTCATTCCCATACAGTTAATGCTTGTGCACATGTACCAGCACACAGACAAGCCCAGGCTAATATCCAGCGTGTACTGACATATAGATGAATAACAAAAATGCAGCGCTAATCAATAATGCATTAAAATGGCAACATAAAAGTCCAAATAGATCCTCAAGTGAATGAGACAGGTTGCAGGAGAAGATTCTGGTGTCATAAACCATCACCAAACACCTGAATAAATAAGCCCATTACTGGACATTTAGACTGTATAATATCAGTCAATATGCGCAGTACATAAGGAATCAGGGAGGCAGGTATTTTTCTCTGAGAATCCTCTTTAAGGTGCTCCCCTTTAAAGATCTTCAAAAGCTGGAAAAACTCCCATCAACTTTCATTAGTCACACAACTTCCAGCACACTGAACCACTGATGTATTTATATATATTGATCATATCCCCCCTTATGTATTATACATGGAGATCATATCCCCCATTATGTTTTATACATGGAGATCATATCCCCCTTATGTATTATACATGGAGATCATATCCCCCCTTATGTATTATACATGGAGATCATATCCCCCCTTATGTATTATACATGGAGAGCATATCCCCCCTTATGTATTATACATGGTGATCATATCCCCCTCATGTATTATACATGGAGATCATATCCCCCTTATGTATTATACATGGAGATCATATCCCCCTTATGTATTATACATGGAGATCATATCCCCCCTTATGTATTATACATGGAGATCATATCCCCCCTTATGTATTATACATGGAGAGCATATCCCCCCTTATGTATTATACATGGAGATCATATCCCCCTTATGTATTATACATGGAGATCATATCCCCCTTATGTATTATACATGGAGATCATATCCCCCCTTATGTATTATACATGGAGATCATATCCCCCCTTATGTATTATACATGGAGATCATATCCCCCCTTATGTATTATACATGGAGATCATATCCCCCCTTATGTATTATACATGGAGAGCATATCCCCCCTTATGTATTATACATGGTGATCATATCCCCCTCATGTATTATACATGGAGATCATATCCCCCTTATGTATTATACATGGAGATCATATCCCCCCTTATGTATTATACATGGAGATCATATCCCCCCTCATGTATTATACATGGAGATCATATCCCCCCTTATGTATTATACATGTTGATCTTATCCCCCATTATGTATTATACATGGTGATCATATCCCCCCTTATGTATTATACATGGAGATCATATCCCCCTTATGTATTATACATGGAGATCATATCCCCACTTATGTATTATACATGGTGATCATATCCCCCTTATGTATTATACATGGTGATCATATCCCCCCTTATGTATTATACATGGTGATCATATCCCCCCTTATGTATTATACATGGAGATCATATCCCCCTTATATATTATACATGGTGATCATATCCCCCCCTTATGTATTATACATGGAGATCATATCCCCCCTTAATCTCCTCTTCTCAAGAGAGAATAAATTCAGTTCCTCTAATCTTTCCTCATAGCTGCATATTCCAGATGAGGTATAAGTAATGATTTGTACAGGGCTAAAATTATATCTCTCTCTCTGGAGTCTATACCTCTTTTATGGTGTATGAGGCCTAAGTATGTTTTACCCTGTAACCAATAGGCACTCAGGGAGGTAATAGCAAAATACAGGATGACACAACACAACTTTAAAAATTGATTCAGCAGTGTGCCATGGTTTTGGATATAAGACTTAACTATTTCATAAAATTAGCACAGCTTGAAAATTCTTTTGTAAAGCAGAAATACAATGCCGCTGAGCACCACAAACCAAAATGCTATTTAATTCATTTTTATTATTCAAAGCAAACTCACCCATTCTTCCATGTCTCTGTGCTTTATTTTGGTGAGAAATCACTTTAAAAAGCAACCCTTAGTATTCCTGGCTGTGACTATCTTTAGTAAGGGCAGATGTTTCATGTAGCACTTATTTCCTGGATTCCATCTGTCCTTAGCTCATGCATGCAGCCAGGAGGGTGTGCTTAGCTAAAATAACCCCACCTTCCCTCCTGAAGACTCCTGGGATGTATGGCATCATTCTTCTTTTTAAAACATGTAAATATAATATAACTTTCCTATCTACTAATGCTAGCTGCATAAGAAAAAAAATAGTCAATGTTGATTGAGCAATTGAAGTTCTTCCAGTTCTTGCGTCTCTTAGGAATAATGCAAAAAAAAATACATTTCTAAAAAAAAGGAAAAATATAGAAAGATAAAATATTTTATTTCAAGACCCAGGGCAGAGCTGGTGATCTTTAGGAAGGGTAGCTGGTTTTCTCAAAGATGGTGGCTCTGCATTTCACCTGTGAGCAATCCCTTCTGTTCACAGGTGAGAGGTGGAGCCACTTTCAATACCTCCCACTCCCTTGCACTTTACCTATCTTCACTTCCATTCAAGGACCCCCTTATGATTCTGGTCATACTATTTATAGCACATCTGCTTCCAAAAATGTCTGCAAACTGGGTTACCTCTAATGCCTCAAATTAGCAGTCATATGACTGCCCTATTGATGCTGTAAAACATCTTATTTAGTAGATCCCCAATTGCTTCATCTCTTTCCATGTAGTGAGCAAACCCATCAGAGGGAGTGATCAGCAGTCTAGCCCAGCACTACCCTTTGGTAATCACTAAACACTATCCACCCACACCAAATATGCAGAGGTAAGGATAGTGGGTGAAGACCAGCACCCAACCCACTGTCTACAATTCTGTCTGGGAGCCCAGTTTGAAAAAAATGTCCAAATTGGATTTTAAGGTCCTATAATATTTTAATTTTATTTCTTTTTTTTTTTCTTCCCAAAATATTTTATTAGGCGAAAAAAAGGCATATCAGCGCACATACAGTTAAGGAACACAGTCTGAAGATAAGTGTTAGGTAAGGATAAAGATGGCACATGATGATTTGTATGCTATGGTTTGTGTGTCCATAGGTGGGGTGTGTGAGATATGCGAAGTATGGCACACCTGTATGAAAGTCACTGCTCCGTTTTGTCGTTGATACGGAAATAATACAGGTGTAACAAAGGTTTGAAATGGAGATAAGACAGAGAAAGGAGTAATTAGAGAAAGATACCTGGGTGGTGAAGTGGGGAGGGGATTATGGGAAAAAAAAGAAAAAAAGGGGGGGGGGATGGGGAGGGAGGGTAAGGTGGTGAGGGGATGTGAACTGGATAATTGAGGATAAATAACTCACCTCCTTTTGTACTCCAACAGGCCCATGTTTTCCTGAATCTCTCGGGATGTTCCTTAGCAACAGAAATCAGTTCCTCCATTTCCTCAATTTTGTTGATCCTAGCAAACCATTCTCGGATAGTGGGAACATGTGTTGAGCGCCAGTGGACTGGGACACATTGTTTTGCAGCGTTTATCATATGCATGGCGAGTGATTTACGGTATGTCTGAAACGGAAGTGTGGAGTGATGAAGCAAAAATTGTGCAGGGGAGGGGTCTAGGGTATACGTAGTTACTAGTGTAATTGTAGATTGAACTTTCCCCCAGAAAGGCTGCAACACTGGACAGTCCCACCAGATATGCAAGAGTGTACCCGTCGCCTGGTGACATCTCCAACACAAATCTGAGAGGTTGGGGTCGAATTGGTAAAGCAGAGATGGGACTCTGTACCATCTAGAGTATAGTTTAAAGATGTTTTCCTGTGTGGAGACACATTTGGATCCTTTGTGTATGTGTTCATAAATGTGATCCCGGTCTTCCGGCGATAGTTGGATTTGTAAGTCAGAGCTCCAGGCCTTGCCAGCGCTTTCCTGGACGGAAGGTCAATGATATTCTCAAGGCATTTGTAAAGTTGGGATATCACATGTCTCTGGGGGGACTCCGTTGAGCAAAGTTTTTCAAATGGGGTAAGAGATCTAGTGTATTCTTTTATATGTGAGGAGCTATGTATAAAGTGGTGGAGTTGTCTATACATCCACGGTGTCAAGGTCAGGGATGGCCATTTATTCAGAATGAGGTCTCTGGATAAGAACTTCCCGTCTTTAAAAAGGTGGTACATACTCAAACTGTCTGTGGGGTTAGGACCTGCAAGGAAGGCATGTGACATACCCGGGGTGACGTCTGGATTCATTTTGACAGGAGAGAGTGGGCAGGGGTGGAAGAGAAGCCTGTTTTCTTACTTATCTGATGATAATTTTTTTTTCTTATTATGTACTGTAGGTTTTGAAAAACACATTCATACATCTCCTTTTATGACAGCAACATAATTAGAACATCAAATTGTGTTATAAATTGACTATTTTGCTACTGTAAGGCATGCTTTACCAGTACCCTCAAGGTATATTCTGAAATGATCTCACCAAACAAGTGAATTGACATTACTTAGTAAAGTTACTGAACTGGTCTATCTGGGGGTGTGGTTTCTAACCATTTTCTAATATATATATATATATATTTAACAGAGGTTGTACATTCTACACGGTGACACCAACTCTTCTTCTACTGGGTGACTAAGGCACAAGACTGCACCATGAAAGCCAACTATTACCTAGCTCTGATTGCCATCAATGTCTTGTTGTTCCAGTTCAGTTTTGCAGCTTTGGGTAAGTCTTCCTCTCTGTTCCAGGCATGGAATTTTCTTAAATAAGAATTATAAGATTGGTTTATTGGAGAATTGCCATTAGGTAGTTCACAAAGATGGATGAGTTATTTTAACTTTCAAAATGAGCATTTACCTGTTAAATTCCTTTTTTTCTCATAAAGGGTTATATGCCATTTTTTGTTTATCACTGGTTCAAATATCTCTTTCCTGCTCTCCGCAGTTGGCACCTCAGTGAAACCTAGTTATTACCAGCCTTAAAAAAGGGGCATTTTAGGGAGCAATAACCCATGTGGTTACATTTGTGGCTTATAAAGAGATTTTGTCACAAAAAATACAAATTTGGAGTTTAATGCACAGAAACAATAAAGTATCAATTCTTACTTGCAGCAATATCACCACAGCACTCTGACGTGAAAGGAATATAATTTTGTGACATGTTAATAAAGTTTAAAGAAATAAACAACACAATGCTTTGAACCCTAGTACATTGCACACCAGCATGGATGCATTTTAGCTAGCAGGCTGTATGAACAAGCACTAAAGTTGCTGCTGATGTCACAAATAAAATGGTGGTGCCTGGTGAGTAATCACAGCAATGAAGAGAGTTCTGGGGCCACTGGGGATCACTGTATTAAGGTAAAAAAAGGAGACAGGGTCTCTTAAAGTCAAAATATCTCAGAAAGTAGTCAAACAAAAATGTATGTAGTAATTTCACCAGAATGTTGCAGTGAGACCTTTTGCAAATACAAAATAATGTAATACTAGGCCCCCGGCTACCCACTCTAATCCTAACATTACACCCTGGCAGGGCTGCACACATGCCATGGTGTATTTATCTTGGACTGCAGAGTTTGACAGGTGGTACCACCTGTCAATCTCTCCCACGGATATCAACTGGTTACCACAACCACAAGTCAAATGCCTACCTCGCAGTTGTGGTACGATCACAAAATGTGAAATTGCTCTTCGGCAATTTAAAAAAGTAAAAAATGAAAAACAAGCATCAGGAGACAAAAGTAGCAACTCCCGAATGCCTGCCAGCCGCTGCTATTTCACCCTGGCAAGATTGTGGAAGGAATATAGGTGTCACTTAGGGTTCTCATTTACACAATGAGAAGGGCTACAGGGTTTGTGCCTGATATGAATGAGAGAAGCTTTGCTGTTTTTTCAGAGTTCTCCTGCTTGTAGACTGAAAATGCTGAAAAATAATATTAATAGTAATTGATTTTACTCAGGGTATGAATAAATTGTAGCACAGTGTTAACATATAGTATAAAATGAAGAATAGAAAAATAGTGCTGTGCTTCTTACTATAAATCAATGTCAGATAAACATCCACCAGAGGGTCTAACACATAAACCAACAATTACTAATGAACGAATCAAACAAAATAAATATATTTATAAATAAGTGTACCTTACAGAGAGGCAACAAATTCCATTAAAAATAAGGGACCCTCTAACAAATAACTAAATAGTATAAATATATATTAGTGCATATATATCATGAAAAATGTCTCCTTAATACATAAATAAAGAAAATGAATAGCAATATGAATAACAAAGTGCTGGTAAATGAATCAATAGACACCTGGCCAACTATCTAGCAATAATAAAAATACATATGCTTATTATTATTATTGTAAAACTATTATTTTAATTTAATTATTTTACAATGTTCTCAATGTTATTAATGTCTATTATGATTATTATTATTGTAACTAGCTTATTTAGTCTCCGTTCACTTCTAGGCATTTTGTATCACAGACAGAATCGTCATGGTTCTACCCGCGATCCAAAAACATCTGCAAAACTAACAAATTGCACCATGCTTGTTTAGGTGCCATTCATTTTCAATGGCATCTAAGCACGATTGCGATTTTGGCACAATTGTCATGCAATAAACCATGGAAACTGCATCCCCGCGAAGCTTGTTGCCCCAAAAGAAGCTCCTGCTTCTTTTTTGGGTGACAAGTTTCACACTATGCGGTTTCCCAGGATTGCAGAGCAAATTTATTGCATAACAATTGCGCCTGAATTGCTCCCATGGTTAGGTGCCATTGAAAATGAATGGCACCGGAACAAGCATGGTGCAATTTATTAGTTTTGCAAAACGTTTTGGGATCACAGGTAGAATCGCAGTGATTCTGCTCGCGATACAAAATGCCTAGATGTGAATGGAGCCTTAAGGCTATAGTTTTGTAATGTTAATATCTGTTAACTATTTTAATAATTCAGTACTGGTATTGTATTAATATTTTATTATTATTCTACTCTGGCTTGGAACAGAGTAGGACAGGCAATTCCTTTTCTCTGTCCTTTCCTTTCCTCTTTACTTCTCTCCACTTCTTCTTGCTTTCTTTTCCTCCTCTTACATGTTTATTTGTTATTTCGCTGTTTTAAACTTTTGTATATTTATCAGTGAATCCTGTTTCAGTAAATATAGATAGGTAAATAGGTATACACTATATATATATAAACTGCTGTATATATATATATATATATATATATATATTATTATTATTTTTTTTTTCTTGCTTTTTTAGATGATGTCTGCTACTTACTTCCAGATGTGGGTACATGCACAAAAACACAGTTATATTTTGGTTATGATATAAACGAAGATATTTGCCGCCCATTTCCTTACACTGGATGCGGAGGAAATGCTAATAGATTTCTTAGTCTCGAAGATTGTGAAGCTGCATGCATGAAAGGTATTACTGAATGTGCTTTTAAAAAAAAAATAATAATGTTCTCACTTTGTAAAGTTTCTATGCTTATTCACCACTGTTTCACTTTTTGGGTACCACTCATAAGTATTTGCAGCTGTTCTAAGGCCATCAGAGCATGGCTACAGTCATGTGACTCCAATCTATCCTTCCAGCCCCATGTCCAATCGCTGGCAAATTCATGCAGGCTCCACCTCCGCAACATCTCCAAAATACGTACGTTACTAACTCCAGACACTACTAAACACTCCCTTATTATCTCACGACTCGACTACTGCAACTCCCTCCTCTCCGGCCTACCCCAACACAGGCTCTCCCCGCTTCAGTCTATCCTGAACTCACTTGCCAGACTCATCCACCTTACCAACCGCTCCGTATCCGCCACCACCCTCTGTCATTCCCTCCACTGGCTTCCGATTGCCCAACGTATAAAATTCAAACTACTAGCATTGACATATAAAGCTATTCATAATACTGCCCCAAACTACCTCAATGACCTGATATCCAAATACCACCCAACACGTACTCTTCGCTCCTCACAAGACCTCCTACTCTCCAGTTCCCTGGTCTCCTCCTCCCATGCCCGACTCCAGGACTTCTCCAGGTCTTTCCCCATCCTCTGGAACTCACTACCCCAATTCATCAGACTGTCATCTACCCTCCTCATCCTGAAAACCCATCTCTTCAGGGAAGCCTACCCCGCCCTCGCCTAACAGCCGATCTCCTCCTACCACTCCATCCCCCACAGCCATTTCCTCCTGTACCTCTATCCCCTCCCTCCTAGATTGTAAGCTCCAAGGAACAGGGCCCTCGAACCCCTCGTGTATTGTATTGTATTGTTACTGTATTGTCTCATGTACTGTCCCCCACTGTAATGTACAGCGCTGAGCAAACTTTTTGGCGCTATATAAACACTGTATAATAATAATAATGTGAAAAGTTAAATACACCCCCATGCAAACTGTTCATTATTTTACCATATTTGGACAAGAAACATTAGCTCTTGATTTAAATTGATGAAAACTCAAATTTTCATACAGAAAAAGTACATCCCCACATTTATCACCAATTCAGATCCATGAAATTAGAATAAGTTGTTCTAGATTAGATGCCAATAATTAGAACCTTGTTAGGCTTAGTTTATACTTGTGGTTGGTGGGCTGTAAAAACAGTGGTTGAACATATAGGCAAAGATAAGGTTTTCTGAAACAATGTACTGAAAGCTGATTAATCAAACATAGAGTTTGTTGGTCAAAGTAACCTAGATATATTGTATTCAAACTGAAGACATTATATCAGAAAAAGAACTTCACAACTGTGGAGCATGGTGGAGGACATGTTATGGTTTGGGGTGGCTTCAGAGCCTGGGCAGCTTACAGTCATTGAGTCACCTACTGTATACATTCTGCATCATATCAAAGTATGCATGATGAGAATACAAGTCCTTCCATTTAGCAGCACTAGGGCTGTCTGTTAGAATCCCACCCATGGCACCACCTGCTTGGAGTTTGCATGTTCTCCCTGTGCCTGCATGGGTTTCCTCCAGGTACTCTGGTTTCCTCTCACACTCCAAAGGCATGCTGATAGGTTAAATGGCTCCCGTGTAAATTGGCCCTAGTATGTGTATGTATGAATGTGAGTTAGGGACCTTAGATTGTACGCTCCATGAGGGCAGGGAAAGATGTAAATGTACGATATACAATGTAAAGTGCTGCGTAAATTGATGACGCTATATAAGTACCTGTAATATATAAATAAATCTGTCCAAAAGCTGAAGTTGACCTGGAAATGAGTCTTATAACACAGTAATGATATGTAGCACACTAGTAAATTCACCAAGGAATGTCTCAGAAAAGAAATATAGGGTTTTACTGCCCTAGTCATACACTGACTTGATTCACATTGAAATTATATAGGGGGGTTTGAAAGAGGCATTCCTTGAAAGGACACCCAAAAATACATTGCAACCAAAGGAATTTTGCAGGAAGAAGTGACCAATGTCAGAGATTGGATGGTAGTTACCGTATTTTTCGCACCATAAGACGCACTTTTTTCCCCCCAAAAAAGGGGGGAAAATGTCAGTGCGTCTTATGGAGCGAATATGGATTGGCCGGTCCGGTATTTCCACCGCCGCCGTGTCAGAATACCGGGCCGGCTGCTCAGCTCTACAGCGGGACCTTAGAGATGACTGCTGACCTTTGGGGAGGGGGGGGAGCGGGTACCTGAATTTGACAGATACCCGCTCCCACTTCCGTGGAGTTGTTCTTTCATCTTACCCGTTCCTCTATCCAGCGGCGTGGTCTTCCCGGCTTCTGTAGTGTGGGCATGACAGGCGGGTGCCAAGTGCGCATGCGCAGGAAGCGGTGCTTTTTGTGAATGGTAAGGTGGCACCTGGGACACATGACAGATCCCAGAAGCCGCCGGACCAATCACAAAGCGCAAGTGCTTCTCGCTCATGCGAACTGGGCACCCGGCTGTCATGCCGAGCGCCATTACAGAAGCCGGGAAGACAGCGCGCGGCTGGATAGAGGAACAGGTAAAATGAAAGAACAACTCCGCGGAAGTGGGAGCGGGTACCTGTCAAATTCAGGTACCCGCTCCCCCCCCTCCCCAAAGGTCAGCAGTCATCCCCTGTACTATCCACAGTCTCTGGTCATCCCTGTGCTGTCCGCAGTCTCTGGTCATCCCTGTGCTGTCCGCAGTCTCTGGTCATCCCTGTGCTGTCCGCAGTCTCTGGTCATCCCTGTACTGTGTCCGCAGTCTCTGGTCATCCCTGTACTGTGTCCGCAGTCTCTGGTCATCCCTGTACTGTGTCCGCAGTCTCTGGTCATCCCCTGTACTGTGTCTGCAGTCTCTGGTCATCCCTGTACTGTGTCCGCAGTCTCTGGTCATCCCCTGCACTGTGTCCGCAGTCTCTGGTCATCCCCTGCACTGTGTCCGCAGTCTCTGGTCATCTCCTGTACTGTGTCCGCAGTCTCTGGTCATCTCCTGTACTGTGTCCGCAGTCTCTGGTCATCTCCTGTACTATGTCCGCAGTCCCTGGTCATCTCCTGTACTATGTCCGCAGTCTCTG
Organism: Staurois parvus; assembly: GCF_062004578.1. Lineage (NCBI taxonomy): Eukaryota > Metazoa > Chordata > Amphibia > Anura > Ranidae > Staurois > Staurois parvus. The sequence goes on from NW_028318372.1 coordinate 918,149, forward strand.
GTCATCTCCTGTACTGTGTCCGCAGTCTCTGGTCATCCCCTGAACTGTGTCCGCAGTCTCTGGTCATCTCCTGTACTGTGTCCGCAGTCTCTGGTCATCTCCAGTACTATGTCTGCAGTCCATTAGTTCAGAATTTTTTTTTCCTGTTTTCTGCCTCTAAAACCTAGGTGCGTCTTATGGAGCGAAAAATACGGTAATCAAAATGCCCACAAGATGTAATTTCTGCTAATGGGGGCAATACCAGCTTTGATATTAAGGGTAAACTTAAAAATTTCACACTACAACAATACATTATTAATATTTCTGTTAAATAAAAAAAAATAAAAATTGAACACATTTTCCTTTTTTGTTTATTCATTCTGCACCTTTATCTGTAGGAACTTTCTGAATGTAAATCTATTGTTTATCAGTTCAGATATGTTGATTAAGTCCACTTTTTGCTGTCCATGGGGTGTACCTAATTTTTCACATGACTGTCCTTCCACCAAAAAGCAAACTTACTTCGTGCATCAGGGCTGAGGGCTCTGGAGAAGAGTACTGAGGCAGAGTGCTGGTCCCTTCTGCTAGCTATAATTTGCCTGCATTGCATAGAGTAGCACAGAGATATCACAAAGTCTAAAATAAGGTATATAATTATATTTGAAAACTTTTATTTAACATTTTATATATTAGTATGTTGATGGGAGGGGGAAAGAGGACCAGAGAAACAAAATATAGGCAAATTAAATTTAAGCTGTGATCACAGAGCAGAAAGAATCAGAGCAACGACTTATCCCTCCAGAGCAGTGTCTCTCCCTTCTCCAGAATAATGACTCCTCCCTCTTCAGAGCAGTGAATCCTCCCCTTTTTAGAAGACTACATACAAAGTTAATTTAGAGAGAGAAAGGGTTTGAAAGGAATCAGCTTCTGAAGCACTTTCTCATACTGATCAGTAAATGATGTGTTTGCATCTTAGCCGTATCAAAGAATATGTCAACCCTGGATGCTGTACCATACTAAAGCATCCAGTTCTCTTTTCATTGCTTCCTTTGTGTGAAATCCCTGGTGATCTTGTCAGTCCCTCTGCTTTCCCTTAAAAACTGATCACACTAGGCATGATGACATAGTGCGGTCAGTTTTCTAGCTGTGCTGGGAGCTCAGCCCGCTCTCCTCCAATGAACTGATTTGCAGTTGTGGTGACACCCCCCATCCCTGCACAGTCATTCACTTGAAAGTTCAGTATGCTGCTATTGGTCCTCCCCTAGCTCTAAGCTCCTTATGCAGCTCAGAACAGAAGGTATGTGATCACAAATGTTTTTTTTTTTCACTTCTATTTTGAAATGAATGGGTTGTTTTACAAGTTGAGGCTTAACACATACTGTAAACATTTGTGTGAAAAGCAAAAATGTTAATAAATAATGATTAAAAAAGGAATACTGTAAATCATCAGTTTGAAAACACAAACTTAAAAAAAAATAACTAACATGCATTCAAAACCAATTTTTTCCTTTACAGAAAACAACAATGATGCTAAAAATTCAAAAAGCCGACGAGCCATATCTTCTCATTTGATCATTTATCCTTGGGCCGTGGTGTACATTTGATCAGCAGACCAGTAGTTTCGGCCTCCATAATTGCTCATTACTTATTTCTTTGAAAGTGTATGTAAAAGCAAAATTATTTTTTTCTAGTTTGGTATAGGGCAAGAAGGGTTTTTATTGCTGTGTGTGTCCTGCTGGAGAGATTCACTCTCTGTATAATATGCACAGTACACTGCTTTTTTTGCTTGGTTTTTCTGACAACACAAGAGTTATTGGAGAATTTCTAAACTATGGATGAACATTTGGATATTGAGTTGGAAAGAACAAAAAATAATTAATTTTATAAGCCAGCCCTGTTAGTGGTTTGTCAGTAAAACAAAGTAATTTGTATTATGTGGTAGAGGGTTATTTTGTTCTGTAATGCCTTTATGACCTAGGGTTCTGTTGTTATATAAGTATTTGAACAACAATGATTGTTGTCAACCTACTGAAGCAAAAAAAAAAATAAAAACAAACAATACTTTAAAGCATGCTAAAAATATCTCGCTTTACTGTCTCCTACTTTTTGTACATCTACACACAGAGAAGATGTTCGATTCATTAACCACTTGCCCTCCAGAGGATTTACCGCCTCTTCCTGACCAGGCCTTTTATTGCTATCCAGCACTGCGCTATTTCATCTGGTCATTCAATGCTGCACCCAAGCAAAATTTGTCCTTTTTTTCACAAAAATAGAGCTTTCTTTCAGTGGTATTCCTGTGCGCTTTTTATTTTTTGCACTATAAACAAAAAAAGACCAAAAATCTTGGAAAAAAAAACATATTTTTTACTTTCAGCTATAAAAAATATATAGTAAACTCATAGTCATAAATTTAGGCCAAAATGTATTCTGCTACATGTCTTTGGTAAAAAAAATCTCAATAAGTGTGGTATAGATACTGCAATTTTGCCATTTTTTTGCTATACAGCACAGCGCTAGTTTAACTGGCAATTGTCCAATCATGCAACGCTGTACATAAATGATATTTATGGCCTTTTTTTCACACAGAGAGCTTTCTTTTAGTGGTATTTGATCACCTCTGGGGTTTTTTTTTGCTCTATAAACAAATAAAGACCGAAATTTTGAATAAAATATTTTCTCATTTCTGTTATAAAATAGCTTTCAATTAACTCTAATTTCGTCATAAATTTAGGCCAAAATGTATTTTGTTACATGTCTTTGGTAAAAAAAAATCCCAATAGGTGTATATTAATTGATTTGTGTAAAAGTTATAGCGTCTACAAATGGTGGCATAGATATTGGAATTTATGCCACTTTTTGCTATACGGCATTGCCTAGTTTAGCTGACAATTGTTTGGTCATGCAATTCTGTATAAATGAAATTTATGTCCTTTTTTTCACACAAATAGAGCTTTCATTTGGTGGTATTTGATCACCTCTGGGTTTTTTTTGCACTATAAACAAAAAAAGACCGAAAATTTTGAAAAAAAAAAACAATATTTTATCTTCTGTCATAAAAAATATTAAAAAAACTCACAAAATGTAATCATAAATGTAGGCCAAAACTTATTCTGCTATATGTCTTTAGTAAACAAAATCCCAATAACTGCATATTAACTTGTTTGTGTGAAAGTTATAATGTCTACAAACTATGGTATAGAAACTGGAATTTACACAACTTTTACTTTCTGAGTGCCTTTCTTGAGGTGCTATAATACCAGGGCAGTAGAAATACCCACAAATGACCCCTGTTCAGAAAGTAGACACCTTAAGCTATCTGTTGAGAGGCATGTTGAGTCCATGGGTGATTTATTTTTTTCACATGTTTTTGGAAAATGACAAAAAAAAATTTCTATTTAAACAAAGTTGTCACTTAAATGATATATTGCTTACACATGCCATGGGAGCCTAGCCACATACAGGAGCCCAAAATCCAATGACCACTTTGAAAGCCTGAAGGTGCATAACTTCCTCATTTCACTTCCTCACTACCTATCACAGTTTTGGAGGCCCTGAAAAGCAAGGATAGCACTAACACCCCCCCATACCCCCAAATGACCCCTTTTTGGAAAGTAGACACCCCCAAAAATATAATAAGAAGCATGGTGAGTATTTTGCAGATCTCATTTTTTCTCACAAAGTTTTGAAAAATAAAAAAAGAAAAGAAAAAATGTGTTTTTGTTTTCTTTCTTCATTTTCCAAAAACTTGTCTCAACAAATGAGATCTGCAAAATACTCACCATGCTTTTAATCAAATTCCTTGGAGTATCTACTTTCCAAAAGGGAGCGATTTGGGGAGGGGGGGGGCATTTCATGGTATCCAAAACTGTGATAGGTAGTCAGGAAGTGTAATGAGGAAATAAAGCCCTTTAAAAGCCTGAAGGTGCTTATTGGATTTTGGGGTCCTGTACTTGGCTAGACTGCTAAAAAAAACTCTCACATGTTGTATTCCCATACTCAGGAGAAGTAGCAGAATGTATTTTGGGGAGAAATTCCACATATACCCATGGCGTGTGTGAGCAATATAAAATTTAAGTGACAACTTTGTGTAAAAATATTTTTATTTGTTATTTTCCAAAAACCTGTAGTAAAAAAGAAATGCTTCTATTAAATCGACATGCCTCTCAGCAAATAGTTTGGGGTGTCTACTTTACAAAAAGGGAATATATATATATATATATATATATATATATATATATATAATGTTTTTTTTTTTTTTTTTTTAAAGCAGACACCCTAGTGAATAAAATGGTGGGTGCTGGAATTTTTTATGTCACATAGTACTCGAGCAGCGGTTTTTCAAACGCAAATTTTCTGAAAAAATACACTTTTTATACTTTTAATGCACAAAAACACAATATATTGGCCAACTATTTGGTAAATTATAAAAGATGATGGAATGCCAAGTAAATAGATACCACACTTGACATGATTTAAAACTGCACACGCCCTGTGCAATGGCAACAAACAGGCTACCATTTTAGATTTACACAGGAGGTCTAGTGCTAGACTTACTGCCCTCAATCTGACTTTTGTTGAAATACCTCACATGCATGGTGCAACCACTGTTTACATACCGGCATGCAAGTGAGCGCATGCAGAAACACCGGCTGCATTCTCAGGTTCCACCGATGGCACAGGGCTGCCCGTGAAGGCCATGGAAGGCAGCGGGGGATCTTCTCCCGCTGCTTGTAAAATCAATCCATCAGCTAATTAGCCACTAGGATTGCTTTTACATGAAAGCCAATTGCTGGATAAAAAAACTCAAAGTCCAGTGATGTACCAGTATGTCGCTGGTCCTTGTTGGGTATAAATGCTATGTTCTCTTTTTTTATGCAGCCTGTGGACTGAATGAAAAAAAGAGAAGAAGTTACTGCCAGAAAAGGTGTGTTATGCCCACCATTAGAACATACAACCCTACATCCACCTACTTCTAATGACGGGCTAAATAAAAAAAAAAAGATTCTTCTATTCACATTGATCGATATGGATGAAAAAATCTCTGTCCAAAATTTTTTTTTTAAATATATGCCGAAGCATAGGGGCCATCCACCTACTGGCCACCCCAGGCCCCCATGCTTGGGCATATATGCTCTATTTTAACTGTGGATTAAAAATCTCATCCAACAGCGCTACACACAACAATGGTTAACAATAAAACAAACAACAAAACAGTAACAGTAAAACCATAACAGTATAACAGTAACTCAACAAAAAAATCGACAACTATTTTTTTTCTTTTACTTTTGTTTTCTTTTTGAAACTGTAACAAGCAGATATTAGGGTTTCTAAAAATGCGATAGCCAGTTTCCTGACTACCTTACATCTTTTGAGACCCTGTGCAAATATGTGCTGTACTGTACCCTATACTAATACTCCACTAGTTTATGGTAGCTCTGGAAGCAGTCCTTAAGGCAGAGACCAGGTTGGCGAGGACAGGAAAGACAAAAAAAGTGGGGGTACCAGGAATGTCATCAGGAAAGTGCCTCTCATGCAGCCGGCTAACTGCATCTAGGTTGAGGGTTTGGGCCACAGCACCTTCTGGACACAAAAGGGTGGTGATGATCTCTTTCTGGAATTTTAGGAAGGATCCACTACATCCAGTTGCTTTGTAAATCACAAAAGCATTATATAGAGCCAATTGAAATAAATAACCAGACATTTTTTTTATACTAGAGTCTGGCTTAGTACAGCTAAGTACGGTTAAGGTTATAGACGTGGACAAAAAGGGGCGCCTCAACAACACCAGCTGTCGTGGCAATTTGGATGGCCATGTCTGCGAGAATGGAAGACAGTACGAAAACATCCTGTTTGTCCTTCCACGTCACTGTAAGCAATTTATCATTTCTCAAACAGGCTTTTTCCCCCTTTCTAAGACATGTAATTACCGTTCGGGGAAGCCCCGGGAATTAGGTCGCATGGTGCCACATGCGCCAATTCCAAGATTGTACAAATGTCTAAATAGTAGCACGCTTGAATAAAAATTGACCACGTATAAGTGGTACCCCATTTGGAAAAAGGATGACACCAAGTCCCAAACTTACCACTGCTCCCCATGTATTCTCTCTTTTCCCTCGTAAATCCGAAACTTATATGTATAGCCTGTTGCCCTATCACAAGTCTTATACATCTTGACCCCATATCTGGCACGCTTGCTGAGGAGACATTGTTTGAAATGCAAGGTGGCCAAAAAAACTAATGAGAGACTCATCGACACAGATGTTTTGCTGGGGAGTATAGATATCTGCAAATTTTTGGTTAAGGTGATTTACGAGGGGCCTAATTTTGTGGAGCCAGTTAAATTAAGGGTCACCCCAAGGACGAGAGAGTGTATTGTTGTTGAAATACATAAATCGCATTATATTCTCATATCTGTGCCTGGCCATGGCAGCAACGAACAGGGGCATATGATGAATCGGGTCTGTGGAGCAATACAACGGCAATTCATTTATTTTAGTAATGCCCATGTTGAGTGTTAGGCCAAAAAAAACTCTACATTCAGAAACCATAATAGGTTTCCATGTGAGTGGTCTGGGAAGTTTGAATTTGGGTTGGCGGCGATAAACTGTTGTGCATATAAATTGCTTTGATCCACAATCAACGCATTCAGATCTTCCATGAAAAACAGCTTTAAAAAAATCAAGCGGAGTAGTTAAATTTGCTGTTTCCAACTGAATTCCGGGTTGGGCAGTGAATGGGGGAAGTACGGGTGTTGCAGAATCTGTGGGCTGTCAATTGGGATTTGCAAGCACATCCGGAAGGATACTAGGGGCTCTACGGGACTGTGTGCAAATTCTTGGTGGCTGCAGGACAATACTTGTGCTAGCCACTGCACCATGAAACCTTTCCATGTTTGGAGATTAAATTTCTTTTCCTCCAGACGTAAAGAGTGCCCCCTTGTCCTCTGTGATGACCTCAGGGTGAATAACTCTACACCGAGTTCACAATATGAACCACTGATGTATTTATACATGGAGATCATATCCCCCCTTATGTATTATACATGGAGATCATATCCCCCATTATGTATTATACATGGAGATCATATCCCCCCCTTATGTATTATACATGGAGATCATATCCCCCTTATGTATTATACATGGAGATCATATCCCCCTTATGTATTATACAGTACATGGAGATCATATCCCCCCTTATGTATTATACATGGTGATCATATCCCCCTTATGTATTATACATGGAGATCATATCCCCCCTTATGTATTATACATGGAGATCATATCCCCCTTATGTATTATACATGGTGATCATATCCCCCCTTATGTATTATACATGGAGATCATATCCCCCCTTATGTATTATACATGGTGATCATATCCCCCCTTATGTATTATACATGGAGATCATTTCCCCCCTTATGTATTATACATGGAGATCATATCCCCCCTTATGTATTATACATGGAGATCATATCCCCCCTTATGTATTATACATGGAGATCATATCCCCCCTTATGTATTATACATGGAGATCATATCCCCCTTATGTATTATACATGGAGATCATATCCCCCCTTATGTATTATACATGTTGATCATATCCCCCCTTATGTATTATACATGGTGATCATATCCCCCTTATGTATTATACATGGAGATCATATCCCCCCTTATGTATTATACATTTAGATCATATCCCCCTTATGTATTATACATGGTGATCATATCCCCCCTTATGTATTATACATGGAGATCATATCCCCCCTTATGTATTATACATGGTGATCATATCCCCCCTTATGTATTATACATGGAGATCATTTCCCCCCTTATGTATTATACATGGAGATCATATCCCCTTTATGTATTATACATGGAGATCATATCCCCCCTTATGTATTATACATGGAGATCATATCCCCCCTTATGTATTATACATGGAGATCATATCCCCCTTATGTATTATACATGGAGATTATATCCCCCCTTAATCTCCTCTTCTCAAGAGAGAATAAATTCAGTTCCTCTAATCTTTCCTCATAGCTGCATATTCCAGATGAGGTATAATTAATGATTTGTACAGGGCTAAAATTACCTCTTTTAAGATGTATGAGGCCTAAGTATGTTTTACCCTGTAACCAATAGGCACTCAGGGAGGTAATAGCAAAATACAGGATGACACAACACAACTTTAAAAATTGATTCAGCAGTGTGCAATGGTTTTGGATATAAGACTTAACTATTTCATAAAATTAGCACAACTTGAAAATTCTTTTGTAAAGCAGAAATACAATGCCGCTGAGCACCACAAACCAAAATGCTATTTAATTCATTTTTATTATTCAAAGCAAACTCACCTATTCTTCCATGTCTCTGTGCTTTATTTTGGTGAGAAATCACTTTAAAAAGCAACCCCTAGTATTCCTGGCTGTGACTATCTTTAGTAAGGGCAGATGATTCATGTAGCACTTATTTCCTGGATTCCATCTGTCCTTAGCTCATGCATGCAGCCAGGAGGGTGTGCTTAGCTAAAATAACCCCACCTTCCCTCCTGAAGACTCCTGGGATGTATGGCATCATTCTTCTTTTTAAAACATGTAAATATAATATAACTTTCCTATCTACTAATACTAGCTGCATAAGAAAAAAAATAGTCAATGTTGATTGAGCAATTGAAGTTCTTCCAGTTCTTGCGTCTCTTAGGAATAATGCAAAAAAAAAAATACATTTCTAAAAAAAAGGAAAAATATAGAAAGATAAAATATTTTATTTCAAGACCCAGGGCAGAGCTGGTGATCTTTAGGAAGGGTAGCTGGTTTTCTCAAAGATGGTGGCTCTGCCTTTCACCTGTGAGCAATCCCGTCTGTTCACAGGTGAGAGGTGGAGCCACTTTCAATACCTCCCACTCCCTTGCACTTTACCTATCTTCACTTCCATTCAAGGACCCCCTTATGATTCTGGTCATACTATTTATAGCACATCTGCTTCCAAAAATGTCTGCAAACTGGGTTACCTCTAATGCCTCAAATTAGCAGCCATATGACTGCCCTATTGATGCTGTAAAACATCTTATTTAGTGGATACCCAATTGCTTCATCTCTTTCCATGTAGTGAGCAAACCCATCAGAGGGAGTGATCAGCAGTCCAGCCCAGCACTACCCTTTGGTAATCACTAAACACTATCCACCCACACCAAATATGCAGAGGTAAGGATAGTGGGTGAAGACTGGCACCCAACCCACTGTCTACAATTCTGTCTGGGAGCCCAGTTTGAAAAAAATGTTCAAATTGTATTTTAAGGTCCTATAATATTTTAATTTTATTTCTTTTTTTTTTCTTCCCAACATATTTTATTAGGCGAAAAAAAGGCATATCAGCGCACATACAGTTAAGGAACACAGTCTGAAGATAAGTGTTGGGTAAGGATAAAGATGGCACATGATGATTTGTATGCTATGGTTTGTGTGTCCATAGGTGGGGTGTGTGAGATATGCGAAGTATGGCACACCTGTATGAAAGTCACTGCTCCGTTTTGTCGTTGATACGGAAATAATACAGGTGTAACAAAGGTTTGAAATAGAGATAAGACAGAGAAAGGAGTAATTAGAGAAAGATATTCTTTTATATGTGAGGAGCTATGTATAAAGTGGTGGAGTTGTCTATACATCCACGGTGTCAAGGTCAGGGATGGCCATTTATTCAGAATGAGGTCTCTGGATAAGAACTTCCCATCTTTAAAAAGGTGGTACATACTCAAACTGTCTGTGGGGTTAGGACCTGCAAGGAAGGCATGTGACATACCCGGGGTGAAGTCTGGATTCATTTTGACAGGAGAGAGTGGGCCAGGGGTGGAAGAGAAACCTGTTTTCTTACTTATCTGATGATAATTTTTTTTTCTTATTATGTACTGTAGGTTTTGAAAAACACATTCATACATCTCCTTTTATGACAGCAACATAATTAGAACATCAAATTGTGTTATAAATTGACTATTTTGCTACTGTAAGGCATGCTTAACCGGTACCCTCAAGGTATATTCTGAAATGATCTCACCAAACAAGTGAATTGACAATACTTAGTAAAGTTACTGAACTGGTCTATCTGGGGGTGTGGTTTCTAACCATTTTCTAATATATATATATCTAACAGAGGTTGTACATTCTACACGGTGACACCAACTCTTCTTCTACTGGGTGACCAAGGCACAAGACTGCACCATGAAAGCCAACTATTACCTAGCTCTGATTGCCATCAATGTCTTGTTGTTCCACTTCAGTTTTGCAGCTTTGGGTAAGTCTTCCTCTCTGTTCCAGGTGCTGGAATTTTCTTAAATAAGAATTATAAGATTGGTTTATTGGAGAATTGCCATTAGGTAGTTCACAAAGATGGATGAGTTATTTTAACTTTCAAAATGAGCATTTACCTGTTAAATTCCTTTTTTTCTCATAAAGGGTTATATGCCATTTTTTGTTTATCACTGCCTCAAATATCTCTTTCCTGCTCTCCGCGGTTGGCACCTCAGTGAAACCTAGTTATCACCAGCCTTAAAAAAGGGGCATTTTAGGGAGCAATAACCCATGTGGTTACATTTGTGGCTTATAAAGAGATTTTGTCACAAAAAATACAAATTTGGAGTTTAATGCACAGAAACAATAAAGTATCAATTCTTACTTGCAGCAATATCACCACAGCACTCTGACGTGAAAGGAATATCATTTTGTGACATTTTAATAAAGTTTAAAGAAATAAACAACACGATGCTTTGAACCCTAGTACATTGCACACCAGCAGGAATGCATTTTAGCTAGCAGGCTGTATGAACAAGCACTAAAGTTGCTGCTGATGTCACAAATAAAATGGTGGTGCCTGGTAAGTAATCAAAGCAATGAAGAGAGTTCTGGGGCCACTGGGGATCACTGTATTAAGGTAAAAAAAGGAGACAGGGTCTCTTAAAGTCAAAATATCTCAGAAAGTAGTCAAACAAAAATGTATGTAGTAGTTTCACCAGAATGTTGCAGTGAAACCTTTTGAAAATACAAAATAATGTAATACTAGGCCCCTGGCTACCCACTCTAATCCTAACATTACACCCTGGCAGGGCTGCACACATGCCATGGTGTATTTATCTTGGACTGCAGAGTTTGACTGGTGGTGCCACCTGTCAATCTCTCCCACTGATATCAACTGGTTACTACAACCACAAGTCAAATGCCTACCTCGCTGTTGTGGTACGATCACAAAATGTGAAATTGCTCTTCGGCAATTTAAAAAAGTAAAAAATGAAAAACAAGCATCAGGAGGCAAAAGCAGCACCTCCCGAATGCCTGCCAGCCGCTGCTATTTCACCCTGGCAAGATTGTGGAAGGAATATAGGTGTCACTTAGGTTTCTCATTTACACAATGAGAAGGGCTACAGGGTTTGTGCCTGATATGAATGAGAGAAGCTTTGCTGTTTTTTCACAGTTCTCCTGCTTGTAGACTGAAAATGCTGAAAAATAATATTGATAGTAATTGATTTTACTCAGGGTATGAATAAATTGTAGCACAGTGTTAACATATAGTATAAAATAAAGAATAGAAAAATAGTGCTGTGCTTCTCACTATAAATCAATGTCAGATAAACATCCACCAGAGGGTCTAACACATAAACCAACAATTACTAATGAACGAATCAAACAAAATAAATATATTTATAAATAAGTGTACCTTACAGAGAGGCAACAAATTCCATTAAAAATAAGGGACCCTCTAACAAATAACTAAATAGTATAAATATATATTAGTGCATATATATCATGAAAAATGTCTCCTTAATACATAAATAAAGAAAATGAATAACAATATGAATAACAAAGTGCTGGTAAATGAATCAATAGACACCTGGCCAACCATCAAGCAATAATAAAAATATATATGCTTATTATTATTATTGTAAAACTATTATTTTAATTTTATTATTTTACAATGTTCTCAATGTTATTAATGTCTATTATGATTATTATTATTATAACTAGCTTATTTAGTCTCCGTTCACTTCTAGGCATTTTGTATCACAGACAGAATCGTCATGGTTCTGCCCGCGATCCAAAAACATCTGCAAAACTAACAAATTGCACCATGCTTGTTTAGGTGCCATTCATTTTCAATGGCATCTAAGCACGATTGCGATTTTGGCACAATTGTCATGCAATAAACCATGCAAACTGCATCCCTGCGAAGCTTGTTGCCCCAAAAGAAGCTCCTGCTCCTTTTTTGGGTGACAAGTTTCACACTATGCAGTTCCCCATGATTGCAGAGCAAATTTATTGCATAACAATTGCGCCTGAATTGCTCCCGCGGTTAGGTGCCATTGAAAATGAATGGCACCTGAACAAGCATGGTGCAATTTATTCGTTTTGCAAAACGTTTTGGGATCACAGGTAGAATCGCAGTGATTCTGCTCGCGATACAAAATGCCTAGATGTGAATGGAGCCTTAAGGCTATAATTTTGTAATGTTAATATTTGTTAACTATTTTAATAATTCAGTACTGGTATTGTATTAATATTTTATTATTATTCTACTCTGGCTTGGAACAGAGAAGGACAGGCAATTCCTTTTCTCTGTCCTTTCCTTTCCTCTTTACTTCTCTCCACTTCTTCTTGCTTTCTTTTCCTCCTCTTACATGTTTATTTGTTATTTCGCTGTTTTAAACTTTTGTATATTTATCAGTGAATCCTGTTTCAGTAAATATAGATAGGTAAATAGGTATACACTCATGTGTTTGACTGCTGTGTATATATATATATATATAATTTTTTTTTTTTTTTTTTTAGATGATGTTTGCTACTTACTTCCAGATGTGGGTACATGCACAAAAACACAGTTATATTTTGGTTATGATATAAACAAAGATATTTGCCGCCCATTTCCATACACTGGATGCGGAGGAAATGCTAATAGATTTCTTAGTCTCGAAGATTGTGAAGCTGCATGCATGAAAGGTATTACTGAAGGTGCTTTAAAAAAAAAAAAATAATAATGTTCTCACTTTGTAAAGTTTCTACGCTTATTCACCACTCTTTCACTTTTTGGGTACCACTCATAAGTATTTGCAGCTATTCTAAGGCCATCAGAGCATGGCTACAGTCATGTGACTCCAATCTATCCTTCCAGCCCCATGTCCAATCGTTGGCAAATTCATGCAGGCTCCACCTCCGCAACATCTCCAAAATACGTCCGTTCCTAACCCCAGAAACTACTAAACAACTCATTCACTCCCTTATTATCTCACGACTTGACTACTGCAACTCCCTCCCCTCCGGCCTACCTCATCACAGACTATCCCCGCTTCAGTCTATCCTGAACTCACTGGCCAGACTCATCCACCTCTCCAACCACTCCGTATCCGCCACCCCCCTCTGTCATTCCCTCCACTGGCTTCTGATTGCCCAACATATAAAATTCAAACTATTAACATTAACATATAAAGCTATTCATAATGCTGCCCCAAACTACCTCACCGACCTGATATCCAAATACCACCCAACCTGTACTCTTCGCTCCTCACAAAACCTCCTACTCTCCAGTTCCCTGGTCTCCTCCTCCCATGCCCGACTCCAGGACTTCTCCAGGTCTTCCCCCATCCTCTGGAACTCACTACCCCAATTCATCAGACTGTCATCTACCCTCCTCACCTTTAGGCGCACCCTGAAAACCCATCTCTTCAGGGAAGCCTACCCCGCCCTCACCTAACAGCCGATCTCCCCCTACCACTCCATCCCCCACAGCCATTTTCTCCTGTACCACGATCCCCTCCCTCCTAGATTGTAAGCTCCAAGGATCAGGGCCCTCGAACCCCTCGTGTATTGTATTGTATTGTTACTGTATTGTCTCATGTACTGTCCCCCACTATAATGTACAGCGCTGAGCAAACTTTTTGGCACTATATAAATATTATATTATAAGAATAATAATAATAATGTGAAAAGTTAAATACACCCCCATGCAAACTGTTCATTATTTTACCATATTTGGACAAGAAACATTATCTCTTGATTTAAATTGATGAAAACTCAAATTTTCATACAGAAAAAGTACATCCCCACATTTATCACCAATTCAGATCCATGAAATTAGAATAAGGTTTTCTAGATTAGATGCCAATAATTAGAACCTTGTTAGGCTTAGTTTATACTTGTGGTTGGTGGGCTGTAAAAACAGTGGTTGAACATATAGGCAAAGATAAGGTTTTCTGAAACAATGTACTGAAAGCTGATTAATCAAACATAGAGTTTGTTGGTCAAAGTAACCTAGATATATTGTATTCAAACTGAAGACATTATATCAGAAAAAGAACTTCACAACTATGGAGCATGGTGGAGGACATGTTATGGTTTGGGGTGGCTTCAGAGCCTGGGCAACTTACAGTCACTGAGTCACCTACTGTATACATTCTGCATCATATCAAAGTATGCATGATGAGAATACAAGTCCTTCCATTTAGCAGCACTAGGGCTGTCTGTTTGAATCCCACCCATGGCACCACCTGCTTGGAGTTTGATTGTTCTCCCTGTGCCTGCATGGGTTTCCTCCAGGTACTCTGGTTTCTTCTCACACTCCAAAGGCATGCTGATAGGTTAAATGGCTCCCGTGTAAATTGGCCCTAGCATGTGTATGCATGACTGTGAGTTAGGGACCTTAGATTGTACGCTCCATGAGGGCAGGGAAAGATGTAAATGTACGATATACAATGTAAAGCGCTGCGTAAATTGATGACGCTATATAAGTACCTGTAATATATAAATAAATCTGTCCAAAAGCTGAAGTTGATCTGGAAATGAGTGTTATAACACAGTAATGATATGTAGCACACTAGTAAATTCACCAAGGAATGTCTCAGAAAAGAAATATAGGGTTTTACTGCCCTAGTCATACACTGACTTGATTCACATTGAAATTATATAGGGGGGTTTGAAAGAGGCATTCCCTGAAAGGACACCCAAAAATACATTGCAACCAAAGGAATTTTGCAGGGAGAAGTAACCAATGTCAGAGATTGGATGGTAGTTAATCAAAATGCCCACAAGATGTAATTTCTGCTAATGGAGGCAATACCAGCTTTGATATTAAGGGTAAACTTAAAAATTTCACGCTACAACAATACATTATTAATATTTCTGTTAAATAAAAAAAATTAAAAATTGAACACATTTTCCTTATTTTTTTATTCATTCTGCACCTTTATCTGTAGGAACTTTCTGAATGTAAATCTATTGTTTATCAGTTCAGATATGTTGATTAAGTCCACTTTTTGCTTTCCATGGAGTGTACCTAATTTTTCACATGACTGTCCTTCCACCAAAAAGCCAACTTACTTCTTGCATCAGGGCTGAGGGCTCTGGAGAAGAGTACTGAGGCAGAGTGCTGGTCCCTTCTGCTAGCTATAATCTGCCTGCATTGCATAGAGTAGCACAGAGATATCACGAAGTCTAAAATAAGGTATATAATTATATTTGAAAACTTTTATTTAACATTTTATATATTAGTATGTTGATGGGAGGGGGAAAGAGGACCAGAGAAACAAAATATAGGCAAATTAAATTTAAGCTGTGATCACAGAGCTGAAAGAATCAGAGCAACGACTTATCCCTCCAGAGCAGTGTCTCTCCCTTCTCCAGAGTAATGACTCCTCCCTCTTCAGAGGAGTGAATCCTCCCCTTTTTAGAAGACTACATACAAAGTTAATTTAGAGAGAGAAAGGGTTTGAAAGGATTCAGCTTCTGAAGCACTTTCTCATACTGATCAGTAAATGATGTGTTTGCATCTTAGCCGTATCAAAGAATATGTCAACCCTGGATGCTGTACCATACTAAAGCATCCAGTTCTCTTTTCATTGCTTCCTTTGTGTGAAATCCCTGGTGATCTTGTCAGTCCCTCTGCTTTCCCATTAAAAACTGATCACACTAGGCATGATGACATAGTGCGGTCAGTTTTCTAGCTGTGCTGGGAGCCCAGCCCGCTCTCCTCCAATGATCACAGTTGTGGTGACACCCCCCATCCCTGCACAGTCATTCACTTGAAAGTTCAGTATGCTGCTATTGCTCCTCCTCTAGCTCTAAGCTCCTTATGCAGCTGAGAACAGAAGGTATGTGATCACAAATGATTTTTCTTTCACTTCTATTTTGAAATGAATGGGTTGTTTTACAAGTTGAGGGTTAACACATACTGTAAACATTTGTGTGAAAAGCAAAAATGTTAATAAATAATGATTAAAAAAGGAATACTATAAATCATCAGTTTGAAAACACAAACTAAAAAAAAAATAACTAACATGCATTCAAAACCAATTTTTTCCTTTACAGAAAACAACAATGATGCTAAAAATTCAAAAAGCCGACAAGCCATATCGCCTTATTTCATCGTTTATCCTTGGGGCCGTTAAGACATTGGATCAGCAGACCAGTAGTTTCGGCCTCCATAATTGCTCATTACTTATTTCCTTTAAAGTGTATGTAAAAGCAAAATTATTTTTTTCTAGTTTGGTATAGGGCAAGAAGGGTTTTTATTGCTGTGTGTGTCCTGCTGGAGAGATTCACTCTCTGTATAATATGCGAAGTACACTGCTTTTTTTGCTTGGTTTTTCTGACAACATAAGAATTATTGGAGAATTTCTAAACTATGGATGAACATTTGGATATTGAGTTGGAAAGAACAAAAAATAATTAATTTTATAAGCCAGCACTGTTAGTGGTTTGTCAGTAAAACAAAGTAATTTGTATTATGTGGTAGAGGGTTATTTTGTTCTGTAATGCCTTTATGACCTAGGGTTCTGTTGTTATATAAGTATTTGAACAACAATTGTTGTCGACCTACTGAAGCAAAAAAAAAATAAAAACAAACAATACTTTAAAGCATGCTAAAAATATCTCGCTTTACTGTCTCCTACTTTTTGTACATCTACACACAGAGAAGATGTTCGATTCATTAACCACTTGCCCTCCAGAGGATTTACCGCCTCTTCCTGACCAGTCCTTTTATTGCTATCCAGCACTGCGCTATTTCATCTGGTCATTCAATGCTGTACCCAAACAAAATTTGTCCTTTTTTTCACAAAAATAGAGCTTTCTTTCAGTGGTATTCCTGTGCGCTTTTTATTTTTTGCGCTATAAACAAGAAAAGACCAAAAATCTTGGAAAAAAAAACCCATATTTTTTACTTTCAGCTATAAAAAATATATAGTAAACTCATAGTCATAAATTTAGGCCAAAATGTATTCTGCTACATGTCTTTGGTAAAAAAAATCTCAATAAGTGTGGTATAGATACTGCAATTTTGCCATTTTTTTGCTATACAGCACAGCGCTAGTTTAACTGACAATTGTCCAATCATGCAATGCTGTACATAAATGACATCTTCTGTCATAAAAAATCTAAAAAAAACTCACAAAATGTCATCATAAATTTAGGCCAAAACTTATTCTGCTACATGTCTTTAGTAAAAAAAAATCCCAATAACTGCATATTAACTTGTTTGTGTGAAAGTTATAATGTCTACAAACTATGGTATAGAAACTGGAATTTACACAACTTTTACTTTCTGACTGCCTTTCTTGAGGTGCTATAATACCAGGGCAGTAGCAATACCCACAAATGACCCCTGTTCATAAAGTAGACACCTTAAGCTATCTGTTGAGAGGCATGTTGAGTCCATGGATGCTTTATTTTTTTTCCCACAAGTTTTTTGCAAAATGCAAACTTTTTTTTCTTTTTAAACAAAGTTGTCACTTAAATGATATATTGCTCACACATGCCATGGGAGCCTAGCCACATACAGGAGCCCAAAATCCAATGACCACTTTGAAAGCCTGAAGGTGCATAACTTCCTCAATTCATTTCCTCACTACCTATCACAGTTTTGGAGGCCCTGAAAAGCCAGGATAGCACTAACACCCCCCCATCCCCCCAAATGACCCTTTTTTGGAAAGTAGACACCCCAAAAAATATAATAAGAAGCATGGCGAGTATTTTGCAGATCTCATTTTTTCTCACAAAGTTTTGAAAAATAAAAAAAGAAAAGAAAAAATGTGTTTTTGTTTTCTTCCTTCATTTTCCAAAAACTTGTGGCAACAAATGAGATCTGCAAAATACTCACCATGCTTCTTATCAAATTCTTTGGAGTATCTACTTTCCAAAAGGGGGCCATTTGGGGAGGGGAGGCATTTGGTATCCGAAACTGTAGTAGTCAGGAAGTGTAATGAGGAAATAAAGCCCTTTAAAAGCCTGAAGGTGCTTATTGGATTTTGGGGTCCTGTACTTGGCTAGACTGCTAAAAAAACTCTCACATGTTGTATTCCCATACTCAGGAGAAGTAGCAGAATGTATTTTGGGGAGAAATTCCACATGTACCCATGGCGTGTGTGAGCAATATAAAATTTAAGTGACAACTTTGTGTAAAAATATTTTTATTTGTTATTTTCCAAAAACCTGTAGTAAAAAAGAAATTCTTCTATTGAGTTTATATATATAAATAAATATTGTGCTGCGCTCCTCTATTAATAAAATAAACAAAATTCCCCACGATGAAGCCACGTGACCGGTGGCGTAACGCGTAGGGGAGGGGCCCTGACGTCACCACGCCCAGTCGGCTTTCTTGATACGGCAAGTACAGACAGTGTGTCGAGCACACTAGGAGCACTTGCTTAAGGCTTGTTTTTATTATTTAAAATGCGAGTATGACAAAAAGAGCTTTGCAATAAAAGTGTTTTTGTAAGGGTAAAGCACTATCTTCTGTTTTCTTTGTTTGGGATTATATATGTGGAGATTGCTGGAGCAGTTTTGGGAGGATTATTCCCCCTGGAGGGGAAAAGGAGGAAACATCCACCCATCCATACATCCATAACTCAGTATAGGATAATAATGAGAGGAGTGACACCAGGTGGATAATCAGGAAAATTACGCCTTGGAGAGATTTAAACAAGGTGGTGAACATCTATGCACATTTCATCCTTTTTTAGGATAAACAGCGTGATTTAGCCTTGTTTGGGCTAAAAATGGAGGTGAGCGCATAATTGAACTGTATTTATGCTGCAAAACATCTAGATGCTGGAGTGTATTCACCCATTTTACACTTATCTCTCAGAAAAGGAGGACTTTTCTTTATCATTGTTATTGGATATATAATGATATATTTTTCTCTATAGTTTAAAGGGATTATGTGAGTATTTTGGACACTATAGTACACTATTTATTTTGTTTATTTTATTAATAGAGGAGCGCAGCACAATATTTATTTATATATATATAGATTTTGGCAGTATTTATGAGTTGGTGTGATGTGTTTGCGAACCTAGTTGTGTATTCATAATAAGGGGATTTTATTTTAGTTTTTTGATTCAACACATATTTATTAAATATTTTTAGGTTTATTAATTTATAGAAATTCACCATATTAGCTCACGAGTAATAAATTAGCATCTTCTATTGAGTCGACATGCCTCTCAGCAAATAGTTTGGGGTGTCTACTTTACAAAAAGGGAATATATATATATATATATATATATATATTTATTTATATATATATTTTTTTTAAAGCAGACTACATTTAAATGTGATCTAGCTATGTATGTGTTTTTAACAAACACAATGGAAGAACTTACAGGCATATGTGTATCAAAGGGAGGAAGGGGACCTTCACTGGTATTCTTCTAGAAGCTAAAAATGGCTTCAATAGTTAAATAGTTGAAAAGAATAATAAAAACAGGTGCAGTTGCAGTGAACACCCTATAGATGGCTCCCTACTCATAACAATGATGATATACAATATACAGAACAATAGGATAGGAATCAGCCTATGTCTGTAGCCCCTGTCCTCTTTATTTTCACCACCAGGCCTAGGAGAAATAAAGCTCCAGACACTGAAGTGTGCAAGCTAAATCTCTGAAAGTTTAATGCAAGACAAAAACGGTTATACAGAACTCAGTAGGCGTTGCTTAATCTTAGAATGACCAATGAAACATTTTATTCTTATCAATATAGTTATGTGAAGAACAGAAACTGAGGGATATCATATAAGGTAGTTCCGTTTATAATCAAATGAAAGTATTCTGAGAAAACGAGAGACATTTCAAGTGAAACTAACTGTTTACACATCGAGAAATGTAGGCATTATACAAAATGAATGCCAGTTAATATTTCCTGACAGTTCCTCTCTTTTTTAACATAGTGACAACACATCAAGTTTCACAGTTGTGTTTTCCAATATGCAGCGGGTTCTTTAAAAACTTGTTAAAAATGCACATACAAAGTTTAGCAAATACATGGAATATAAAATTATTTAAAAACATAACAAAATCAGGATGCCTACTTTCTTAAACCATCAAGCTTGTAAAGCATTTACCTGGGCTCTATGATTCTCAATGACTTCATCATAGTCTGGAATCTCAGCAGACATGGTATGCATCCATGTACAGCACTCATAGTCAGTAGTAGACTCACACAGCTCGGTCAACGCTGCAACCATTTTGTTCTATTTTCATTTCATTCATAAGCACCTGTTTCCTCAATACAACATTCAAAAAAACACCTGCAGTTATGTTTCCTATGTATTTTTTTTTCATCTCTTCTTTGTGGTATTTACTTGTACAAATTTACCATCCTCAGGTACCTTCCCAGTAACATTAAGTTTTGACTTACTACAAAATTCTGTCCTTCATTTGATTAGTTGCCTAAATGAAAACACTATTCAGATTTCATCATAAATCCCAACACTTCAAATTTAGTCCTTGTAGTAACATTTGTAAGGATGATAATCAGATTACCAACAAACATTGATGTCACATTTTTTGGTTTAGCATACATACGAATGTTCACGGTTTCAGGGTGGAGCATACTGCAAACTCAACAACTCTTGATTCCTGAGAGCGTGGCATACCTATCCTTAAATTTCAATAGTGGCATATTTTCAGTCAATTATTTTTTCTTCTCTTTTTTTTTTATTAGGTCAGTGTCATTCAGAGTCTTACTGTTGTGGCCACAGGTTGGTGGCCATTCTCCTTGGTGATAATAGCAGTGGCTAGCCCTGTAGGCAGGGGCGGACTGACCATTTGGAATCTCAGGCACTGCCCGAGTGCCGGGGTCAGTAGGGGGCCCCATGAGATGCCCCTGGTACCTTTTTCATAGGATTTTTTTAGTTTGGGCAAGGACACAGGGGCCCCATGATCCCCTATTGCCCCTTGAGTTGTCAGTCCGCCCCTGCCTGTAGGCCACTGAAAAAGTTATCACTGAGAGACAACCCGATCAAAAGAAAGTTCTTCCAAGTTATCTCTGGATGAAGCAGCATCCTGAACATTGGAGGATGTTTATAGGTCTGTCTCCTTTCCTTGTTCTGTCTGTTGCTCCTGGTTCTTTGGTGGTTCCGGGATCCTCTTTACTCTAGAAATATACAGGTGAAACTCAAAAAATTTGAATATTGTGCAAAAGTAAATTTATTTCAGTAATGCAACTTAAAAGGTGAAACTAATAAATGAGATAGACTCATTACATGCAAAGCAAGATAGTTCAAGCCGTGATTTGTCATAATTGTGATGATTATGGCTTACAGCTCATGAAAACCCCAAATCCACAATCTCAGAAAATTAGAGTATTGTGAAAAGGTGCAATATTCTCGGCTCAAAGTGTCCCACTCTAATCAGCTAATTAAGCCATAACATCTACAAACGGTTCCTAAGCCTTTAAATGGTCTCTCAGTTTGGTTCAGTAGGAATCACAATCATGGGAAAGACAGCTGACCTGACAGTTGTGCAGAAAACCATCATTGACACCTTCCATAAGGTGGGAAAGCCTCAAAAGGTAATTGCAAAAGAAGTTGGAGATTTTTTATTTGAAAAAAAACTTGCAACCAGCAACAATTTTTATACAAAATTATCAAAAGAATAAATAATGTAAACATCCTACTTGGTAACAAACAAAGGAAAAAAAATGGATTACCCTCCTATAATAATACCCATAACAGACAAAGAAACACCTGATCATTAGGACCCGGACATATCATTTTTACCTACTTAAGGATCTTGTCTTTATAAACCTCCATTTTTACAGGAAAAAGTAAACAAGACAACCAAGGAAGGCTTTAACAGCCTACCTATTATCCTTCTATACATGCTTTCCACAACTTTTAGCCCTTTACAGGGGAAGACACACTTGTTTCAAGTGTACCAGCCTTTCTGACCTACCAACCCATACCCACAACTTACCCCTTACCCGGGGAAGCCTTATACATTATAAATTAGCCTCTACGGCTTTTAGAAAATATAACAACAAACCTAATACATTACCCAATGAAGGTTAAGAAACCTAGACCATCAGGCATGTGTAGCCATCTTTCAAAAAATAACCTACAGACAAAAATCTAGGGGGGGTGAAAAAGGAGAAAACACAGGACAGCAACCCCACCAAGAGATCAACAGACTGCCGCTACAGGCCTGATAATCCTCCACACCTTTATCCAGACCCTTCGCCGCAGCCTGTCTTTCTCAAGACCCCGAATTTTCCCAACCTCACCAAGGATGTCACGCACCACCACCTGGACAGGAAGGACCTTCTGCCGCAAGGAGACCTGACTCTGTGCATTCCACGTGTAATAACGGACAACTAGACAAACTAGAAAAAGTGTATTTAAATCATACCCAGTATGACTTTCTAATGCCCCATATACCCACTCTGCATAAGACATGCAGTGCAGGAAAGGGATGCCTAGAGCCCTCCACACCTCTTTGTACACCTCTACATTGAAGGGACATTGAAGCAAGAAATGGTCCATACTTTCCACTTCACCCCCACACTCCGTCCTCGGACAACCTCGGTCACCCAGAGAACGGTGCTTCAAATTTCCCCTCACGTAAAGCCTACCGTGGAACGCAAGCCAGGCCTGGTCCCTAAATTTCAAGGGAATCCTTTCCATATTTAACAAGCGCAATCCCTCCCTCAGAATATGGCCTGGGCAATCCTTCAAGGCCAGCGGTGCATGAAAAGCAGAGGCCACAATCCTCTCCCTCAAGAGCCTCCCAGGGAGTGACCTAACCTCCTCCGCAGTCACACACCACTGCCTAAGAATCTTCAAGCACGGGGCGACATAAGTCGGGAGCTTACCGTGCTTGACCCGCAAGCTTCTCACTGGCCCGCCTCTCTCCCAGCAGCCCAGAAAAGGTCTAAACCAAACTTGAAAAATGCTCACCCATGTCGGCGGGTTCTCTTTCAACATATTACCAATGTTATGCTTTATAAACATCAAAGAGAAGAAAACAATCGGGTTGACCATACCTAGGCCACCCTCCCGCCGGGATCGGTAAGTCACATTCCGCTTCACAAGGTTCAGCCTGTTCCCCCATAACAGCTGGAAGAAACAACTGTAGACCCTCGTGTAGAGAGACTCTGGCAAGAGACAGACGAAACTGACGTACAAGAAAATGGGGACCAAGTAGGTTTTAATTAAGTCGACCCTTTCCCTTAAGGACAACCGCCAACCCTTCCAGCATCTCACTTTGACATCAGCATCTGACAACCTGGATTCCCAATTTGTTTTACTGTAATCATCAGGTCCAAATTCGATACCTAACACTTTGATCTTCTGGCGAGGCTCTGGGAAGGCATCCGGAAGCTCGAAACCCTCACCTTCCCTACCCATCCAGAAAACTTCACATTTGTCATGATTAATCTTGGAGCCTGAAGCCTCCGCATACTGCTCCATCACCGAGATCACCTCCTGCGCCTCACTAGTCCCAGAGATGAAAACAGACACATCATCAGCATAAGCCACGACCCTCAGAGGTGACTCACCAGTAGCGCCCCTGGACACCCCGCCCAACACCCCACCATCTAGCCTTCTGATGAAGGGGTCGATGGCAAAGACATAAAGCAAAGGGCTCAGCGGACACCCCTGGTGCACCCCCGAACCAACCTCAAAGGGCTGCCCAACCCAACCATGGACCAACATGAAGCTCTCAGCCCCTTTATACAATGTCTGCAACCATCCAATGAACCTCCCCTCCAGGCCATACCTGCCAAGGAGATGCCAGAGGTACTTGTGATCAACCAGGTCAAAAGCCTTAGCTTGATCCAGCGCCAGCAAATACTTCCCACAACCATCAGCCCTGCACCACTCCAGAGCCTCCCGGACAGCTAACACCGCTGAGAAGGTGCCCCTGCCCTGGACCGAACAGTGCTGCTGCTGCGAAAGTAGACCGTCCGCCACTGACGACAAGCGCCAGAAAAGGATCTTAGCCAAAATCTTTCTATCGGCATTGAGCAGGCTAATGGGGCGCCAATTCTCAATCATCGCTGAGTCCTTACCTTTTGACAGCAAGATCACAGCTGATTTCCTCATGGAGGGAGGGAGAGAACCCTCATCTAAACAGCAATTAAACACCTCCGCTAGGTGAGGTGCCAAGCGAGATTTAAAGGTCTTAAAAAACTCAGCTGTCAAACCGTCTGGCCCTGGTGTCTTCTTAATGGCCAAACTATCTATTGCTTTGGCGACCTCTTCAGTCATGATCACACTTGTCAAACTTGCAGGTGGATTGTTATTTTCCAAACCTGGTGTAGAATCCAAGAAGCTTGACATCCCTGCCCGATCAAGGTGCCTCTCCTTCAGAAGATCTTCAAAAAAAGCCCTTGAGACCTCCAAGATCCCTGACCTGGATTTTGTTAAGGATCCCGTACTATCCCTCAGACCACTGATCGTTTTAACTGCTATGCTCTTTTTGCAGCTCTGGTAAGGGTCGGGCGAGTGATAATTCCCGTATTCCCTCTCCAGAACCAAAGAGGCATGCCGATCATACTGATACTTCTTCATGAGCAGCTTAACCCCTGAGATTGCCCCAGAATCTCCACCCTCAGAGACAAGGCGATCAAGCTTCCTCCGTAAACTGCTGATAGGCAATGTATTTTTCAAGCTGTTTTCTTTTACCTAGGGCCTTGAAAAACCTGCTGATCCGCACTTTGGCAAGCTCCCACCACTCCGACTTACTGCCGCAGAAATCCAGGATGGTCTCCTGAGCCTGAAGAAGATCCTCAAAGGATCGTCTCACCTCTTCGTCCTCCAGCAGAGCCGAATTCAACCTCCAGACACCCCTTCCCCTCAGCGGCGAATCTGAAGCATTCAAAGTCACAGTCAATAAAAGGTGATCAGAGAACTCCACCACCCGACACTCAGGCGCCGAGAAAGCGGAGTCCCCCTTTAAAAAAAACCTAAAAATCTATCCTACTCTCACTTCTACCTCTTCTATACGTGAACCCCGTGCTGCCTGGGCTGCACTTAATTAAGGCGTCCACCAGACCTGCATCCCTGACTATCGTATTTAAAAAAACGCTATCATATCCCAGCCTGTCAGTGGAGCCTTTCCTGTCTTTGAGCCTAGTGATGGTGTTAAAATCACCTCCAAAGACAACCTGCCGGGACGTAAAAAGGAACGGCTTAATCTTCGTGAAAAGGCATTTCCTATCCCATTTTGACTGAGGACCATATAGATTGATTAGGCGTAACTCCTGCCCCTTCACGAGGACGTCTAGGACCATACACCTTCCAATCTCCACCTCAATGACCCGCCGACACGTTACCATGCTGGTAAAAAGCACCGTAACTCCGCTGTAAGGCTCAGCCGCAAGAGACCAATAAGAGGGACCACATCTCCACTCCCTCTTGGCCAGGTGTAAATCAGCCAGGCTATCAAGCCTGGTCTCTTGCAAAAACAAAACATCAGCTCCAATCTTGCTGAGCAAAAATAAGGCTGTACTTCTTGCACTTACAGATTTAATGCTGGCAACATTAATGGTTGCCACCTTTATCGGAGCGGGAACTGCCATTAAGATAATTGAGATGGCCGTTTCTTAACCTTTGTTTTCCCAACCTTAGCAGGGGATCTGACCCTCTTGAGGGAACCCCCTGCATCCTCATCCTCCATAGGGGATACAATATCACCTTCATCCTCAGATAGCAAACTATATTTGT
The DNA here is from genome assembly GCF_062004578.1 of Staurois parvus. Taxonomy (NCBI): domain Eukaryota; kingdom Metazoa; phylum Chordata; class Amphibia; order Anura; family Ranidae; genus Staurois; species Staurois parvus. Next base: position 944,113 of record NW_028318372.1, read on the forward strand.
TCCCTAGGGAAACTTCCCCCACCTCAATAGAAGAGCAAGATGATGCAGATGATAGGATTGGCCTATTTCTACCAACCCTTCCTACCACTGACCATCCCTCTTCCTTAGCCTCATCCTCTCTCCCAGGTCCACCCACCCCAGAATCCAGACCTTGCTGGTTTTCCTCCCGTCCCCTCCCCATGGCCCTGGTGGCCCTTGCTGACCTCTTGTGCCTCTTAGGGAGCAGCACTAGAGGAGGGGCCATAACATGATCTGCTATCCCAGCCCCTTTGGCAGCCTCATTCATTTTTGACACCTCTGATGAGGGAGACACATGAGGAGAGGCAGACAACACCTGGGGAGATACAATAACAGGGAAACACGTTACAGCAGGGGAAGAAACAGAAACAACAGGAGACTCAACTGACTCCCCTAACTCTGGAGGTACTGCCGCACTTTGCCCCTCAGGGCCCAAACTTTCTCTTACCTCCTCAGCATCTATCCTTGCCAGCTCCTCCATTACCCTAGGCATGTTGTGTAATGCCTCTGGGCACCGGCTATAGGAATGACCCAGCTGCAAACAGAGGTTGCACCTGATGAGGCTGCAATCCTTGGATAGGTGACCAATCCCCTGGCACAGAGAACACTTTAGCACACTACATGTGGACGCAAAGTGTCCCCTATTTCCGCAACTATAGCAGACTTTGGGCTGGCCAGCATAGAAAATCACCAGCCTGTCTTTGCCAATGAAGGCTGACGATGGTATATGCTTTATCTGATTATCTATAACCTGCAGCTTCACTACTGCTGACCACCTACCCGTCCATATCCCCTTGTCATCAAGTTGTTTCCTGAGTGGGTTCATCACCTCCCCAAACCGGCTCAGTCACACTATAATATCCGCAGCAGGGATGGATTGGTTTCTGACCAATATGGTCATGTTCTTTACTAGGGGCTGCCTGGACACCACTTTGGGGATAAGCCCCTCCCACCTGGGGGTATTCTTCCATTCATTTTCGTATCTTTGCCAGAACAGATCCAAGCTTTCCGGTCTGACAAATGAGATATCAAACTCCCCTGTCCCCAAGGGAGCAATGAAGGCAAAAATCTTGAAGGCTTTGAATCCCATATCTAGGATTCTATCTGCCACCTCATGTCTATTAGGGGGGGAGCTTCTGCCCTCCCATCTCAGCTGAACCACATTACGCCTCTTTATTGGAGATCCCAACACTCCTGTCTACACCTCTGGTACTCTCATTCCTCCCTGACCCCCCCCAACAGCTGCAGAGTAACTCACTGCAGGTCTCACACAGGGAGCAGGGACAGGGGCGGGGCTAAGGGCAGGGGCGGGACCCTCCACAGGAGCCACAACAGAAGCTGAGGCATGGCTTGCTGGCACTGTGACCTGCCCGGACGTCAGAGCTGACACCGAGCCAGGAGCAGGGACTGCAGTCACACTAACAGCTGAGACTGACATCAATCTGGGGGGAGGGGCGGAGCCCTGAACACACATGGATCCAGGAGCAGGGACGGGAGCCCGGGTGGGGGCGGGGCCAAGAGCAGGGAAGGGACCCCGCCCTGAAGCCATCATATCAGTAGGGGCGGGGATGTCAAGCAGTGAGTCCGGTCCTGACACCGGAGCTGAAACCGAGTCAGGAGCTCGGACTGTATCAACCTTGGAAGCAGACATTGAGCCAGCAGCAGGGGCCCTGCACGGAGCTATGGGTGGGGACAAAGGTATTGTCAGAGCCTGGAGCAGGGACGGAGACACAGATGGGGGCGGAGCCAGCAGCAGGGGCTGAAGCCTGAACAGGCGCCATGATTGGTGCATGGGCGGGAACTGAAGCCGGGTCAGAGACGGGGATCACCCTGCTCTCCATGCTGTGCACATCTGACACAAGCAGGGGGTACACAGGCAGGGGGGACACATCACAAGCAGGCTTTCCTGCAACCTTAAATTTACCACCAGCAGCCATTACTGACACTGAACGGGGGGTAGGGGCCCCGCACAGTAACAGAGCCTGGAGCAGGGATGGAGACACAGATGGGGGCAGAGCTAACAGCAGAGGCTGAAGCCTGAACAGGCGCCATGATTGGTGCATGGGCAGGAACTGAAGCCGGGTCAGAGGCGGGGATCACCCTGCTCTCCATGCCGTGCACATCTGACACAAGCATGGGGGACACATCACTGACCGGCTCTCCTGTAACACTAGATATACCACCAGCAGCCATTACTGACACTGAATGGGGGGTAGGGGTGGGGCCCCGCACAGTAACACAGCCTGGAGCAGGGGTGGAGGCACAGACAGGGGCAGAGCTAACAGCAGGGGCTGAAGCCTGAACAGGCACCATAATTGGGACTGAAGCCGGGTCAGAAGCGGGGATCACCCTGCTCTCCACACTGTGCACGTCTGACACATGCAGGGGGGACACATCACTGACAGGCTTTCCTACTGCACCAGCCTTACCACCAGCAGCCACACAGACATTCACATTGGCTGCAGCTGACACTCTCTCCCCCTCAATGTCCATGGCTTTACTCACAGTCCTGCTTTCAGCTGCACTCTGTAACTCTGCCTCCACACTCCCCACTCTCAGTCCTGCAGCTCTCTCCTGAGCTCTGAAAATCCTCTCCAGCCTCACAAACACAGCTCTTTCCTTCCCCTTTGGTATCACCGGTCTCGGGCACTTATCTTCATCCATCTCAGAATCTGTGTCCTCAGATGTGAAGGCAAACCACCTGCCTTGCAGTGGGGACTCCATCTCTGTAATGAAATCCATCAGCCCGGCCTCTTCACTCTCCTCCATCTGTGTTCCCCAATCCGGCTTCTGCTGTGCAGGTGGGTCAGACACCAGCACCTCACTCACTGCCTCTCCAGAAGTGGATCCCTCCATTGGGCAGACTGTTGCAGCCGACGCCCCGGCTGTGGTGTCAGACGATTCCTCTGAAGACAGGACATCTCTGGGTTGGCCTCTTGCTGCAGCAAAAGTCTTCTCCCTTGCTTGTTTAAAGCGGTCTTCATTGCTGTATTTCTCTTTCAGCAGCCCACTTGCAGCCTTCAGGGTGGACACTCGCTCCTCCTGCAGACGGACTGCCTGCTCCAACCTCTCCAGCTCAGGCCTCATGGTCTGTCTCTTTGAGCTCCAGACCCTATTGTATGTTGATCTGTAACGCTTCAAATCCATTTTTAGCTGAGAACGTTTTTCCTCCTCTCTAGCAATCCTTTTCACATGCGTGGCCACTCGTCCACGATACACTGTATAGGACTCACCGGCCTTGGGGCCCTCTCCCAGGTCCTCAGTAGTGTAAGTATGAGGCCGGTACTTGGGGGGACCCCCGCCTCCAGGGTCCTGCCTGGGAACACTCATCTCTCCTGGGCTGGGAGAGGAATCCAGTCCCTGGCTCCAAAACAAGGCCTCTGGAAGTCAGAGAGCAAGCCCACACACAACTCTCCACACCAAGCTCCTCCCAGGAAGTGGGCGTAAAGGAAGTTGGATGTTCCCAAAGTGCTGTATCAAAGCACATTAATAGAAAGTTATGTGGAAGGGAAAAGTGTGGAAGAAAAAGGTGCACAAGCAGCAGGGATGACCGCAGCCAGGAGAGGATTGTCAGGAAAAGGCCATTCAAAAGTGTTGGGGACTTTCACTAGAAGTGGACTGAGGCTGGATTCAGTGCATCAAGAGCCACCACACACAGACAGATCATGGACATGGGCTTAAAATGTAATCCTCTTGTCAAGCCGCTCCTGAACAACAAACAATGTCAGAAGTGTCTTACCTGGGCTAAAGAAAAACAGACCTGGTCTGTTGCTCAGTGGTCCAAAGTCCTCTTTTCTGATGAGAGCAACTTTTGCATCTCATTTGGAAACCAAGGACCCAGAGTATGGAGGAAGAATGGAGAGGCACACACTGCAAGATGCTTGAAGTCCAGTGTGAAGTTTCCACAGTCTGTGTTGATTTGGGGAGCCATGTCATCTGCTGGTGTTGGTCCACTGTGCTTCATTAACTCCAGGGTCAACGCACCCGTCTACCAGGAGATTTTGGAGCACTTCATGCTTCCTTCCGCAGACGAGCTTTATGGGGATGCTGACTTCATTTTCCAGCAGGACTTGGCACCTGCCCACACTGCCAAAAGCACCAAAACCTGGTTCAATGACCAAGGGATTACTGTGCTTGATTGGCCAGCAAACTCGCCTGACCTGAACCCCATAGAGAATCTATGAGGCATTGCCAAGAGAAAGATGAGAGACATAAGACCGAACAATGCAGAAGAGGTGAAGGCCGCTATTGAAGCATCCTGGTCTTCCATAACACCTCAGCAGTGCCACAGGCTGATAGCTTCCATGCCACGCCACATTGAGGTAGTAATTGCTGCAAAAGGGGCCCAAACCAGGTACTGAGTACATATGCATGCTTATACTTTTCAGAAGTCCAATATTGTTCTATGTACAATCCTTGTTTTATTGATTGCATGTAATATTCTCATTTTCTGAGATTGTGGATTTGGGGTTTTCATGAGCTGTAAGCCATAATCATCACAATTATAACAAATCACGGCTTGAACTATCTTGCTTTGCATGTAATGAGTCTATCTCATATATTAGTTTCACCTTTTAAGTTGCATTACTGAAATAAATGAACTTTTGCACGATATTCTAATTTTTCGAGTTTCACCTGTACAGAGCAGGAAAGTGACAGTGACACATTACTCTGGTACATTGATACCTGCTGGTTCGCAGTACAGTTTTGGTATGTTGTTTCCCTGCGTTGCTGTGCAAGTGGGCAAGGGATACATGAGCCCGGACCCATCAGAGCAGGAAAAAGACAAATCTGACATCTAATAAAAGGCAGGGAATACCTCCACTGCCTGCGTTTGCATCTGGTTGTTTCTCAGATTATAAATTAAGCATATAGCTATTATCCTGAGCATTAGGACATAAAAGTTGGGCCTTAATGAGCTGACCAGCAGAAGAAAGGGGATATATTACAGGCTGCTGGACTGTTATGTGTTGTAGATCTTCTTAGTTAGGATTGCCCCAATGTAGAGATTATGTGGGGTCGCTCTCTATGCCAGTTGTTTTTACAATATATATTTCTTACTGCTGTTTACCCATTTACAGCATTTGTCTTGCTTTGTTGAATCTTTTGCTGTATCATTTCTGTTGTTCATATCTTTGTTGCTACTGGGGTACTGCATAAACATGTGCAATAAATATTCCACACCTAGCCAGATGTGTCATAGTGCATGGGGCTATTTGCAGAGTTGTGAGCACAGGAACAGGATACCCAAAAAACAGTGGCTCCTTCGAGGTTAATCACGACAAACATATTACAGCTTAACTGTCTTCAATAGTTTTGCTATTTCGGGCTAAAAACATTTTTAGCAAGTGCAAATATTGCCAGATACTGTATACAATGTAAAAATGGGGTTTTAGAGGTTCAAATATATATTACTGTATCACCCAATATATGGCTTCCGTCCAGTAGCCAAAAAATATGCAAACAAACAAAGAAATTGTGAAAAGAGATTCACAGGAAAGCGGCTACATTATGGACAGAATGCGATACTCAGAAAAATTTCCAAAACATTATGCTTTATTAAACATTAATGATAGACAATAGGGCAATCACCCTTGTTCACCATCACCTCAGTATGAGACAATACACAAAGACCTAAAACCATTTAAAACCACACCAAGACCGGTCTGGATATATATGTGCTGCAGAGACAATGACAAACCTTGTCTAAAGCATTTGCAGCACTGCACATAGGTTACACTACCAGTAGGAGGTATTTCAAAAAATTGTACCATAGGTATATGTAATATATAATTATGACATGCTATGCATAGTAGCTAACACAGTTGCCATGTGGAGAGAGGCATAACCCTTAGCCTATTCAAGGCAATGTGGGTAAAAAAATTACATAAAAGGGGAAAAAACTCCAGTAATATGAATATAAATTCATGCAGTACAACCCAATAGAGGCACATGTGATTGGGGACCATCCACCGTTGGTAGATGCAAATAGTTGCAAACATTCTTATAAATGGAGGAGTTCCTGTTGATGTCCTTGATGGAATAATAGATGTAGATAGCAGAGCCCTGCTTTACAGGGTTTCTTCACCACAACGTGTGGACTATAAACCACTGTGATATACGTGATGGCGTAAGGCCCAATGGGTCTTCCGTTTGTTGTAATATATGCTGTATGCCTTGCATCTAGGTAATGCATCATAATGTCCCCATCCTGAAATAAGACAAATGATATAAGGATAGTCAATCTGGGTACACCCACTCTGATGTATATGATAAGTAACAAGAAACCTTCTTCGTTACTCTTGTAACAGTCCACTCACCACCTGTGCCATGGGCAGTAAATAATGGAAATGTCCTTCGTATGTACTGCCGTATTGATCCAGGGAACAACCGCTTACATCAGCCGATATCTCGCGGGTTCTGTTCTCTCCATGGCGTCTGTACAGCCTTGCATGGCTCATGGCATGTGAAGATGGCCGCCTCCTAATAGGTCTAGTCAATTTTTATGGCCAAGGCAAGGCACATTTCAGATCAATAACGTATTTATGGAAAGGAAAAACACTGCAATTAGGCATTTAAAATACTTTTTCTGTGCATTTACGTTGGTGACAGGGATTCTTTAACCTTTTCCCATCCGTTCATAGTCTATAGATGTCGGACGGGAAGCTATTACCGATGCTGGTTAACTTACCTGTGTCCAATCATAGCAATCACATAATAAACACAGGAAAGTGAGACTAAATATCACATTTCTCTGCTCTCAGTGATCACCACCATGTGCTATACCAGCACCCTGATCACCAGCATAAACCATACAAGCGTCCTGATCGTGGCCATACCCCATACCAGCATCTTGATCACTGCTATACCCCATACTAGCATCCTGATCACCACCATACCCCATACCAGCATCCTGATCACTGTTATACCCCATACCAGCATCCTGGTCACTGCTATACCCCATACCAGCATCCTGATCACCACCATACCCCATACCAGCATCCTGATCACTGCTATACCCCATACCAGCATCCTGATCACTGCTATACCCCATACCAGCATCCTGATCATCCCCCATACCAGCATCCTGATCACCCCCATACCCCACACCAGTGTGCTGATCACCACCATACCCCATACCAGCATCCCGATCACCCCATGTGCCATACCAGCATCCTGATCACCCCCATACCAGTACCCTGATAACCGCTATACCTCATGCTAACGTCATGATCACCACTATACTCCATACCAGTGTCCTGATCACTACCATACGTCATACCAGCGTCCAACATTTTAGGGTCTCAACTGATCAATTTTTGCATATATATACCATAGTTTGTAGACTCTATAACTTTCACACAGACTAAATACATTTTGTACCCCAAAAATGTAGCAGAATATATTTTGGCCTACATTTATGTACAAAATGTATTTATTTGCATATATATAACAGAAACTATGCAAAATATTTTTTAAAAAAATGTTTGTTTCGTTTAATTTATATATAAAAAATGAAAAACCCAGTGGTGATCAAATACCACTAAAAAAAGCCCTTTCTGTCTCAAAAAGGATACAATTTCCATATGGGTACAGTGTTGCATGACTGAGTAATTGCCATTCAAGTAATAGTACTGAAAGCTAAAAATTGGCCTGGGCATGAAGGCGGTGAAAGTCTCCGATCTTGAAGTGGTTAAAAACGAGTTGCTCTATTTGTTCAGCCCTGGGAAATTAGATTGAATGTGATCTCTGAGAGCAGGAAATAAGGGCAAGATAAATTTGAGAGCAATAAATTTGAGGGTGTTCGCTATAGATATTTGTTACCATGACATGCGGAATCTTACACAACAGCATTACATAACAGAGCTGGCTGAATACTGGGAAATGTTGTTACAATATTTTACTCTTTCTACAGACAAATGACAAAACATGACTAAGTGACCTTGAGCAGTCTATATCAATCTGCCATCCAAAATTTTGAACTATGTAGTATGTAGGGCAGCGTACAGAGGTCATGTAGATCTGTGTATATGGGACAGTATCTTGTAGGGCAATGTACAGGGCTGAGTAGTTTGTAGGGCAGAGAACAGAGGTCGGGTTGGGTAGTATATAGGGGTCAGCATGGCGGAAGATAAAGGTCAGGTATGGCAGTGTACAGGGGTCAGCAGGGTAGAAGTCAGTAGTGCAGAATACGGGGATCATAGGACAAAAATCAGTATGGACGTGTACAGGGTAAGAAGGAAGGAAGACAGAAGTCAGGTAGGACAGTATATAGGAGTCAGCAAGGTGAATGACAGTATGGCAGTATACAGGGGTCAGTAAGGCAGTGTATAGGTTATTTGAATGTAATTAGTTTATTTAATGTATAGGTTATATATATAGTATATTATAGTATATTCTCTTTACAATTATTCACACAATACATTGTACAGTTTGACTTTTCCATAATAGATAGAGGTACAAGATGAACACTTAACTTGATAGATGTGCAGCCAAGTGCCAGTTATATCATTATGCCTTTCAGAGACCTAAAGGCTCCATGCACACTAGCATTTTATTTTAACCTCAAAAAACACTGGGAAAATGCTGGATAACAAACACTGGATAACAAACACTGGTAATAGTGTTTTTTAGTAGCATTTTAGTCGCTTTCAGAAGCATTAGCATTTTATTAGCATTTTTATAGTGCATGTGGAGGGAAAAAATACAGCTGTTAGGAGCATTTTATTAGCGTTTAGCAGCGTTTAGGAGCATTTATAATTTTTTCCTGCTGGAAAAATACTTAAAAAAACTCTATAAATTTGTTTTTTTCTACTCCTAGACACCGAAACTCAAAAAATGCCAATAGCCTAAAGCAGTGTGCATGAACACATAGAATAACATTATTTAGCTTTTAGGAGCAGAAAAAAATATGCTAATGGCTTCTAGGAGCTTAAAAAACACTACTGTGCATGGATCCTTACAGATGAGACTATGATTAATCCTTTTTCCCCTAGTGCCCAGTGCTGGGAGTGCTACATCACTTTCTGCCAGCAGAGCGGATGCAGTTCTTCTGACATCAGAGGATCTTGGGACTTGTAGTCCTAAGGCCAATACATGCTGAATTCCTGAGTGCTGATTGAACTACAACTACCAGAGAGCTGGTGAACCAGAAGAATGCTGGGAAAGCAGATATATTCTACAGCAAGAGACTGGCTCGCTTTCTTGGCGTGGAATTCAGAGCTGAACACATGGGGACTGCAGTTCTCTTCCAGAGACAGATTGTTGGCCTGCATCTGCAGGACTCTGCACATCAGTTCAGCACAGCAGTGATCACAACACAAGGCTCGCATCAGCTTCTCTGCATAGGGACTGTAACTGTCCGGTCTTCATAAAAAAACATCTCTGCTCACCATGCTGACAGGATGTCAGGTTGTAACTCTACAATTCCCTGCAAAGAGCCTGGGTGAGAACTCTCATTCCTAGGAGACCATAGAACTGTTGAGGGGGCAGATGCCCAGCCTCTTTCTGTTATCACTCTAGAGACACTGCATGCAGACATCTTTACACTTTAATATCAGATCATTGCTTTGAGCAGTACCACAGCCTATTTGTTTAATTTCCTTGAATTACCAGTATTCAGTAATGTTTATGGACCCCACCGTTGTTAGCAGAAGACAACAGACACCACCATATCAGGAACTTTAACCACGTGCCCTCCAGAGGATTTACCCCCCTTCCTGACCAGGCCATTTTTTGCGTTACGCCGCTGAGTTACTTTGACTGACAATTGCGCGATCATGCAACGCTGCACCCAAATGAAATTTAAGTCCTTTTTTTCGAGATTTCTTTCAGTGGTATTTTTGCTATTAAAAATGTCCAGTAAAAAAACTTAAAAAATCTAATTTCGTCATAGATTTAGGTCAAAATGTATTCTGCTACATGCATTTGCTAAAAAAAAATCCCAATACATGTAAAATAATTGGTTTACGTGAAAGTTATAGCGTTAACAAATGGCAGTATATATACTGATTTTTTGGTTTTTTTACTAGTAATGGCAGCTATCAGCAACTTATAGTGGGACTGAAACTGGGGGGAACTGACTTGGTGTCACTGACATCCCCAGTGACACCAATACAGTGATCAGTGCTAATAAAAAGCACTGACACTTTACTAACGGCACTGGGCAGGAAGGGGTTAACATCTGGGACGATCAAAAGGTTAACTGTGTGCGGTTTCACTACGGGGGCTGTGTGTGTGCTTCACTGTAAGCACACTGCTTTGTATGGCTCTGCTATGCAAAGCTATACAAAGCAGTGTGCAGGAGCTGACAGGGGACAGATCTGTATTGTTTATACACAGGTGATTGACAGCCAAGGCCATGAATGGTGGCACGGATAGAGCCCCCTACCCGTAACTGCAAAATCACATATATATATACATATATGTCATTTTGCACACCCGTGCCGTCCTGTAGCAGTATTTCTGCTATAGGGTGGCGCGGAAGCGGTTAAACATCACAGGACAAAAACTGCAATCTCTAGTTAAAGAATACTTATATCTATTTATGTCGGAGTATATATTTACATAATTCTCGGCATCCACCATTGTGACGCCGGTGGCCTAGAGGGAGTCAACAAACCTTTTCTTACTCCTCTTACTGCTGGTGTTGCGGTCTAATAGTTGAAGCTCATTATTCATGACTATAATTTGTTAAACATTACTAACTGATTATTCCTATTTTACCAGTGATCTATTTTTTTTTTTTTGCTACCTGGGGTTGTATATCCTAAACCCATTATTCTTGTGGTCTACTCTTTTGAATAAAGACTAATATAGAGGTGTTACTACATAATTGTGTCTCTTGCATTAATATTTTACACTGAAATATGTCTGAACCCAGAGTGCTAGAGGTGTTGGAAGGCTTGTAAGGTCAGAGCAACCACTGAGGACAAGCATTATCAACCCCCTGTGGGGGTAGCTCTACAGTAGTTATACATAGTTGATGAACAGGTAGAAAAATTAAATGAGCAAATAAGATGAACTGTATAAAAATATATACATAAATATTTTATAAACATAATTAATTTAGGAACAATAATTATTTGGGAAAATGGTGAAATTTCTTTTTTGTGTAATAAAGGAAAAATACACACAATACAATGAATTTATAATATCTAGTGATTAGGTAAAAGAAAAATGTTTTCATAATTACTTAAATCATTCTTTATTTCTTTGAGTGCATATAAATAACAAGTAGTTGAAGGTGGGAAGGATATTAGATGCTTATTGGTATATCACTTGAAAGGCTCTCTCTTGTATAGAATCATGGAAGTTCCTATGTGAGGTTACCTTCAGATAGCCAGAGGTGTGTGTGATCCTATTGCAAGGAGTGTTCCAAGTCAATGGGCCATATATGCGCTCTTTTTGATCAGGTGTTCTTTCCACTAGTATTGAAGCTTTCAACATTTTGCATAAGACATTAGTGATGGGCTGAACGAAAGTTCGACTGCACACTTTGAACTTAATACAAGTCTATAGGAACTTGTGAATTCAAAAGTGCCCATTTTGAAGGCTTATTGGCCATGGGTACTTGGGTAGTGCCCTGAGGGACATGAATCAGAGAAAACAAATTCGAAAAGTAACGCTTTTTAAGGGGCAGTCATTTGCAGTCATTGCTGAAAGTAAAAAAAAAACAAATCTTTTTATGAAGTCATGTGGTATTTTAGTAGTGAAAAGCATGCATCATGTTTCAGCTGTCAGCGGGGTTCCCACATTTTGGCGTGGGGCTTCCCATCAAAATCCATACCAGACCCGAAGGGCTAGGTAAGGATGGAGGGGGGGACCCCACACAGTTTTTTATTATTTTTTTTATTACTGGCAATTCTTTCTTTTACATTCAACTGTCAGTGGGGAATCTCTCTGAAAGCTGAAACATTACCACATGGTTTTCACTACTAAAAAAATGACTTGATAAAATAACTCATGCGGTATTTTAGTAGCCTTTTTTAGTGAATTTACTATTTTTCTGTGAATTCTGGACATTTGGGAGGGTCTCCTGGCTTCTAAACGCATGTACATGAGACCTAAGGGTGAAACATTTACTTGTTGTTTATGTGGCACACTTGGTGTAATATACCATCTCGACATACATGTGTAGTTCATTTCAACTGTGCTCATATTTATTACCTCATGTGTTAGTTAAATTTTTTTTTCTTTGTATTAACAATTTTTATTGATTTTCATATATATATATACAAATATATATATATATATATATATATATAAATATATATATATATATACAAAGAGTAAGTTAAAAGAAAACACAGGAGAAAGAAGGAGCACATTGATGGTGAAATCTGCATGGTTACAAACATAATAATGTCACATAGCTACAGTGGGGAGGCCATCAGAACTGTACAGTTGGAGAAAGGTGGGAGGAGGAGAAATTATCCCATGGGTGCCACACTGCCTCGAACACAGTCAGGTACTCTATCCGTCTCACATCAGCAATAATTTTAAACAGAGTTGACATCAAAGGAGGTATAGCGGATAGCCAACACATAGGAATGCTTATTCTGGCCACAGTCAGAATATGTGTGGTGAGTTTCCTGGCCATTTTGGGAAGACCTGGGAATGGCAGGCTCAGTAAAAAGCATAGAAGCTCAAAGGGGAGAGAGGTATGCAATAACAATTGTAAAAAAGACAAAACCTCTTCCCAAAAAGGGACACTGGATCCACAAGTCCAAAAAATGTGGACGAGGGAGCCAAAATCTTTCCCACAACGACAGCAGACATGAATAACCTCGGGAGTTTTGTACCACAGCATCAAAGTTTTGCATGTATTTTCTTTATAAACCACACAGACAGAAGATTTAGATGTGTTTTCCCAAATCTTCTTCCATTGCATTAGATCAATGTCACATTGCAAAAACTAGAACCACTTGCGCATGTAATGATGAATGTCGTTAGAGAGGGGGGCAGCAGCTATAAGAAGTTTGTATCTATTAGAAATTATGCCCTTTTGATGTGGACCTTGTATGCATAGACGCTCAAAGGGAGTGGGTTTCCCAAGAGTCAATGTGGGGGACATGGTGGAGAAAAAGTGGCATATCTGAAGGTATATATATAAATGTTGGGAAGGCATATCTTTTTTCTGGAGGTATGAGAATGGTTGCAGCTTTCAAGTAACGGGGTTTACTAGGTGGCGCAGTTGGAAGAGCTTGGCCGTGACCCAAGGGAGCATCCAGGGCACAGCCAAACTATCTGGAAGGTTGGGGTTAAAGAGGATATTAGTCAGTGAGGAGCAGTCTGAGGTCAATGCAAACCTAGTCCTACATTTCCGCCAAATATTCATGGAGAATTGCATGGGGCCAAGGAAGAGACGACGGATGGGGGTAAGGTCCACCTCCGAGGACGACCAGAGGAGAGAGCAAGGATGAGTCGGAGTCAATTGTAAGGACTCTCAGTCCACAGATTGGGAGGGGATTGGGTGGACCATGATGTATGGAAGCGGAGATGGGTAGCATAGTAATAGGTCATGATATCCGGCACCCCTAGACCTCCTCTAGAACGCAGAGAGATTAGTACACTACATGCAATTCTATGCCGCTTATTATGCCAAATGAAGTGTAGAAGGGATTTCTGGAGGGAGTGTAGTTTGGACATAGGAACAGGAATGGGGAGAGTCGCAAATAAATACAAAAGGTTGGGTAGTACAGTCATTTCTATGACGTTGATACGTCCCAGGAATGATAAGGGTAGGGTATCCCAAAATTTCAAGGAGCGGAAAATAGCTATAAATGGGGGGGGGGGGGGGAGTTGACCTCATAAATAGAACTGTAGGAAGAAGTAAGGTTAGTACCCAAGTATTTTAGAGAACGGGTGCACCATCGCTATGGAAAGGATTCTTGGAGGGACGAGAAGACAGCTGGTGGGATGTGGAGTGGAAGTGCTTCAGTCTTGGAAGTGTTAACCTTGTAACCCGAGAGAGTCCCGAACTGTCGTAAAATTTTATGCAATGCTGGGAGGGAGATTTGGGGATTCGAGAGTGTAAGAAGGATATCATCCGCAAATAGGGATAGTTTGCATTCACAGCCGTGAGACATTATCCCTTGTATGACGGGATGGGACCGGATTGCAATAGCCAATGGTTCCAAACAGAGGATAAACAGTAGGGGAGAGAGTGGGCATCCATGTCGCGTACCATTCGATATCTAGAAAGGAGGCGAGAGAAAAGGGACCAATCTGACCTGTGAAGAAGGATGAAAGTAGAGGGCTTTTAAAGCAGCCGCGAAAGGGCCACGGAAGCCAAACTTCTCCAAGACCATAAACATATAAGGTCAGCTGAGGCGGTCAAAAGCTTTTGGGGCATCTAAGCTCAATAAAATGGTGGGGATGGAAGACCGATTAACCAAGTCAACCAGATCAATGGATCTCCTGGTATTATTCGCTGCATGTCTGGCAGGGACAAAGCCTACTTGGTCTCTGTGTATGAGCTTAGAGATGAGCCTAGACAGCCGATTGGCTAGGATCTTAGTAAAAATCTTGTAATCAGAGTTTAGTAGAGCAATAGGATGGTAATTATCTAAGATAGAATAATCCTTGTCAGGTTTGGGAATTACAGAGATGTATGCATGGGAAAAGTCAGCTTGGGTAAAAAAATTTTAAAAAATTGTGGTAGAGAGAAAAAAGGTGGGGAGCCAGGATACCAATGAAAATCTTGTAATAAGAGTAGGGAAGTCCATCTGGTCCTGGAGTTTTGCGTGAGGGGAGATGTTTGACTGTATCAAATAGTTCTTCAGATGAAATGTCAGCATTGAGGACCGAGATGTCAGAAGGCGATAGCTTCGGTAATAGTAGTGGATTGAAAAACCTATCAAAAGAAGTCTCTGTGAGAGGAGGATGGAGGTCTGGGGTCAAACAATTGTAAAGGGACTCATAATATGAGCCAAAAGGGGAGACCATTACATGAGGGTCATAAGTAGGGCTCCCATTCGGCTGGACAAAATGGTCCAGCATTGTAGAGGGGGACTGTGCTTTAAGTCTATTAAGGAGCATATGGTGAGGTTTGTTAGAGAATTCGTAGAATTTCTGCCAGAGGAGAGTACTCAAGGCTGCCTCACACAGGAGAAAGTGGAGAATGCGACAGGAGAGTGAATGAGAGCGGCAGATTGCTGTGATTGAAGAAATGTGGGGGGAATAGAACTGTGTTGTAAAATTAAAGGGGGGTTCACCCAGGGGGTCTAAAAGAAGAGAGAGGAAGGAGAAGGAAATAAAAGAAAAGGCGTGGAAGGAGCATAAAAAATAAAACAAAGATCCAGAAGAAGTGCAACTTGGCAGAGGAGATAAGGAGGGGGGGGGGAGAAAAAGAAGAAGGTAGAGAGAAATTCAGCCGGAAGAGTATAAAACTGAGCATAATTTTGATATTTAGCTCAAAAAAATAAATCCCCAGGATTTGGAAAAATCTGAAAATATTACAGACAATATAAAAAACAAAGTGCCTAAAGGAGGCGGGCCTAAGGCTTCCCAAACAGGCTCAATTAAAAAATACCCTCACAGGAGAAACAGACCCCAGAAAGACAACAAGGAATATGCGAAAGGAGTGAGATGGAAATCAGCGTTGATGAAAACTCCAGACTATCCCTAGGAATAGCCAATAGTAGTCAACAAATGGAAGAAGAAGTGGGGATGGAAAATGTAGAAGAACAAGATAAGAGTTCACAGCTGCCCACTAAAACAGAAATAGCAGAAATGGTCAAAGCACTGGAGAAATCTATAAAAAAAGAAATGGCGAAAATACACAAAGATCTGGGGCAAATATTATTAAGAGTGGAGGAGATGGAAGAAAAAGTGGATAAACATGCCAAAATTATTCAGAAGTTAGAAAAATGGATGATAGAAATAAGAAAAGAACAAAGAAATCTGCTATATAAAATAGAAGATCAAGAGAATAGGGATAGCAGATGCAACCTAAGGATACGAGGCCTTCCAGAGATCTCTCAAGGAGAAGATCTAATGGGAATAATAAGGAAAATGCTGAATACTATAAAGGACAGACCTACATCAGAGACTCTTAAAATTAACAGGGTATATAGAATAAGAAGACATCAACAAGAAGGTAGACAAGAAAAACTGAGAGATGTAATTGCGCAACTCCATAACTATCAAGATAAAGAAGAAATCTGGAAGAAGATAAAAGGAAGAACAGTGATAAAATACGGAGAAATAAATCTACAGATTTTTGCTGATTTAGCAGCAGAAACACTGATAAAGAGATCTCTCAAACCATTATTAGAGCAGATGAGAAAGCAGAATATTCGATACAGCTGGGGATTCCCAGCGTGTTTAAATGGATGGAAAAATGGTCGTTCAGGAAGACTGAGAGATCCTGAAGACTTGAGTGACTTTTGTGAGAGACTTGATTTACAGAAAGTAGATATTCCTGGGTGGGAAGTAGAAGAAAAGGAGATATGGGCTAAAGAAAAAGAGGGATGGCAGGTATTGTTAAGAAGGAATAGGGAGTATAAATAGTAGATCAAGACTAGAGGGAGGGAATTGAATTCATTAATTTTTCTTCTTTTTTTTATGGAGGGGGAGTGGTTGGGTAGATGGGTGTTTGTTTTTTTTTTCTTTTCCCTTCTCTCCTCCATTATCTCCCTATAGCTCTGACTCCTTCTTAGGATTTTTTGAGCTTTTTCTTTTTTGAGTAAGGACACGGAGGTTTAGGTAGGAATACTGGAGGGACGTTCATGGTCAGAGCTTCACTCTAAAGAGAAATCAAAGGTGGGGTTAGGACCACAAATGATTTATAGGCAAGAAAGTAGCCTATAAGGGGATAGGGGGGATGAAGGCAGAGGGGAAAAGAAGGAGAGGGGTTGGGGAGGTGGGACAGGGAGAGGGGAAGGAAGGGTGGGGGGTTTGGAAGGGAGGATGGGAGGGAAGAAGGGTACGGGGAGGTAGTAGACAGCCTGCGACTCTCTGAAGCCTTAGATTATGGGGGATAGCAGGAGGTACACTAGTCTGGAGAAACTTTAGAGAACGAAGGGGAAGATATGAAGGAGAGAGGGAGAGAGAGGAGGAGGGCGAAAAGAGATGAAAGGAGGAGAGAAAGAGAGAAAAACAGAAGAGATTCATTTCATGATGTATAATGTTAGAGATATAAATAGTCCTGGATAGAAATTTAGGATCCTTAAGGAGCTTCAACATAGATTTTCTCTGTAGTGTTTTTACAAGAGACCCACCTAGTACAAGAAACAAATTTGAAGTTAAAATCTAGGCATTTTCAAGAGTGGTTTTATGCAGATTGCCCAGTTAAACAGGCAAAGGGAATAGCAATAGGAATTGTGAAAAACATAAGGTTTAAGTTGGAAGAAAGATGGGCAGATCCAGAAGAAAGATTCTTGTTTTTGAAAGGAAAATTACAGGAAATCGAATGTACACTAGCAAATATCTATTGCCCGAATAAGAAACCGGGGATATTTCTAAAATATACACTGAGGGAAAAAAAAAAATAATAATTTGCCTGGTATAGGGCTTTTATTGAAGGTATTTATTCCCAGGTAGCCTATTTCCTTTTTCCTCCAAGTGAATTGGAAATCTTTTTGTAAACTCAGCTTCTCTAGCTTTGGGATGTTAATATTTAGAATCTCTGACTTTGAGGGATTTATTTTCAAATTCTATAGCTCACCATATTGTTTAAATAGTCTCATTAAAGCGGAGTTCCACCTAAAAGGGGAAGTTCCTCTTTAAAGACTGGTCCCCCACTTCCCATTAAGAACTGGCACCTTTGGAGAGCGGGGGAGAGCGGGTACCCAAAATTGACAGGTACCTGCTCCCACTTCCGCTGCGATCACCTAATTCAGTTGTGAAGCCGCAAGCTGTCACAGCCGTGTGCCCACACTGAAGATGCCAGTGCCTGGAACACAGGATGGCCAGTGAAAGGGGCTGCAGGGAGGACACCGCGGGATCGTGGGACAGGTGAGTGGCTGTTTTTCAAAGTCAGCAGCTACAGTTTTTGTAGCTGCTGACTTTTAATTTTTTTACAGTGTGAGTGGAACTTCGCTTTAAGTTAGACAACATTATTCTGGGATTTACAATATAGAATAACATATCATCTGCATATGCTGCCACCTTATGCTCCACTTCCCCTATCTTTTTTCCAGCTATATTGACACACTTTCTTACCCTCGCCAGGACGGGTTCCAGAGATAATAGAAATAACAGAGGAGAAAATGGGCATCCTTGTCTAGTACCATTATGCATTTTAAAGAACTGGGATAGGGATCCATTGACCTTAACCACTGCTGACAGCCTGTTATAAAGCCCTTTAATCCACTTTAACATTTTAGGCCCTAATCCTATGGCCTCTAGCGTGTCAAACATGAACCCCCAGTTAACCCTGTCGAAAGCCTTTTCGATGTCAATCGACAGGAATATTGTCAGCATTTCTCTCTCTTTACTCTTTTTAAGAGGAGCAATGATCTTAAGCCATTGTCCCTTCCTTCTCTTCCAGGAATGAATCCAACCTGATCCAAATGTATCCACTCCAGCATCAGCTCCTTCAGTTATTAAATATTGTATCAATATTTATAACGATATGGGACTATAACTGGAACACTGTGAGCTATCTTTTCCTTCTTTAAGTATGATCATTATGTAAGCTTGCAATGACTCCTCCCTCATTTCCAACCCCTCCCCTAATGCATTTACATAGCCACACATTTTCGGGATGAGGAGATCTCTAAATTTTTAAAAACATCCCACAGTATATCCGTCTGAGCCAGGGCTGTTTCCTGCAGCTGTATTCTTTAGGGCCAAGGTCATTTCCTCCGGGGTGATAGTTCTCTCTAAGGCCTCTAAGTTTTCTTCTGCTCTTCTTGGCATCTCCACCTCATTTAAATATTTCTGCCTATTTCTCTTCCTTTCCTCTTCCATTTCTTTTTGATTTCTGGGGCTCACATCATACAACCTGCTGTAATGTTTTTGGAACCTGTTGGTGATATCAGTGGTGGCGTGCACCATTTCTCCTTTTCCATCTTTAATTTTTTTCAATAAAGTTTTTAGAATTCTTTTCCTTTACCCTCCTCATTAAATATTTTCCAGGTCTATTCCCCCACTGATATTTTTCTTTTGAAACCCTGTTGAGTGTCCTTCTGGACTCTTGTTCTATAAGATCTTTTAGTTCTTCTCTTTTAAAAATGATCATCTTATATACGTCTGTACCTATTTTCTTTTTATGTGACTGTTCTAACTTATAGAGCTCCTCCATCACCATCTTAATTTTTTCCCTCGTTCTTTCTTTTTTTCTGCTCCTATCAAGATCAATATTCCCCTGATATATGCCTTATGTGCCTCCCAAATTATGGCTACTGAGAAATCCTTGGTCTCATTGAGCTAAAAAATGTGCTCAATTTCTAGCGTTAACCTTTTCTCTATTTCAGGATCCTATATAAGCATTTCATTTAGTCTCCACAAAGTTTTGTTTATCCTGATTGCCTCCTACCCGTAGTCTCATTGTGACAGGAGCATGATCAGAGATGGACATAACCTCTATGTTGGAGATAACCAACGACTCCAATTATATATACTCGATCATTATATAATCCAGTCTTGAATATTAACCATGCACGGGAGAGAAGGTGTAGTCTCTTTCTCTTGGATGTTTCACTCTCCAGGTATCGGTCAGTTGCCATTGATATAATAGCTTCTTCAGTAGTTTTAATTTCCTATCCCCTTCTCTCTGCGTACCTGATGACGTATCCAACTGGGGATCCAGACATAAATTTAAATCTCCTGCCACAACTAGACTACCCCTTTTGAAATCAGAAAGTTTTCTTAACACACCCTCCAAGAATGTTACAGGGTATTCGGGCCATAGATATTAAGAAATGTATATTTGAATCCTTGTCATTTTCTCCTCAGGAATAGAAACCGGCCCTCTGGGTCCTCCAATCTCTCCTCCAGAGTAAAACAATTGCTGCTCTTCTAGCCCTTTTAACTGAGGAGTCAGCTTAGTACTAGGTTGGATAATACTTCATATACAATGTAACGTTTGTCTCATGGGTTATATGTGTCTCTTGAAGGAACAATACATCTATGGAGTATTGGTGAACTTTCCTGAGTATCTTGTGTATTTTTGTCGGAGAGTTTAACCCTTTCACATTAAAAGTTATATATTTATTCAAACTCATTTCTACTGTTATTTCACTAAACCACCGGATTTCCTTTCAAAGGAAGACAGATACAGATAATTTAAGATATGGACGTTCTCCCTTCCCCACCTATAACACACCCTTCTTACCCTCCCCTCCCGTTATTTGTGTAATCTCTAAACCCCCATGGCCTACATGTTGCCCTGGAATCTGTCAGAGTTTGACCGCATGTTTGGCCTCCAGGCTACCCGCCGCTTTGGAGTCCACTCCCCCCTCCTCCTCCCCTCCACTCATCATCTCAACTGGGAAGGAAGAGGACCGAGGGCGAAGGAGCTATGGTGCGGCTGGAGGAGGGCTAGAGATATGGCATCAGGAGAGGGAGGGATAAAAAAAACCCTTCAGGTTCTGGAAGAAAATTAAGAATACTCCTCCTCTCCCTTCCACCGGCCTCCTCCCACAAACCAGCCACCCCCCCCCCCATCCTCCCCACCACGTCTACCTAGTTTTTCTTCTTAGATACCCACTTCCACTTTCCTGTCCCCCGCCCTACCCTCTCTGGGGGCACCTCTGACAACCCTTCAAGATCCATTTTCTGTAAGTCTAGTTTTTTGCAAAAGTCACTAAAGTCTTCTGGGAACCTCAGTCTTGCGGATTTCCCATCTTTCCATCCAATCAGGCATGCTGGAAAGCCCCAGTTATATCAAACTTTTTTTCTTTCATCTGTTCTAGCAGCGGTCTCAAAGATCTTCTTCTGAAGAGCACATGCATGACCAGGGACGTGTAGCTCCTGAGCTCTGCTCATCCCGGCCCTTCCTGGCTCTCCCGTCATGCTACACAGCTCCTACTATGCTCCAGGTGAGCCACATTAGCTCCGCATCTGGCCTGGCACCTGGGGAACTTTTCAATGGGAAAGATTGGGCGCTAGAAGCCTCCCTCCGCACCGCCACAAGACCCACTGCCCTCACCGCTCTGGCGGTTTCTTTCCAGGCTGCAATCCCCGGCCTCGAGTGCCACTATGAGTCCGAGGAGCAATCCCAGACCCCCAGAGGCCACAGAGGGTACTGCAACCTACCTCCCATCAGAGCAGCTGACAGCTCCAGCTTTGAATAATCCCCAGGTGGAGGAATTTGACATCCAGGTAATGACAGGAGGGGCAATGGACCACCCTTTACCAGGGAATCATCCACCCTCTACCCTGTCATCCCAGCAGGTTTCATCTTCTCTCACAATCTCTGCGCTGGATGATAAATTGCAAGTATTTTTACGCAACATTACAGCTTCTATATCCGCTGAAGTTTGAAAATTGGCTTTGTATCTCAGAGGGGAAATAGCCCAGATCGGAGACCGCACGGATCAATTAGAGAATAAGTTCGTTGAATTGGTGCAATACGTTCATGTTTTGGAGGAAGGCAACGCATATCTGAAGCACTCCATGTCCCAAATGCAGCGCCAACAAGAGGACTTGGAAAACAGGGAATGTCGCCAAAATTTCCGTATTTGCGGTATGTCCGAATCAATTGCTGACTCACAACTACACCGTCACCTATTGTCCTTCTTCACTGCAACCACTCCCATGGTTCCAGAAACAGATTGGGGAATGGATAGGGCTATCAGATGATGGGTTTTCATTGCCGCCTACCCCATCTCGCCCTTCCGCCACCCCTAACAAGATCTGGACACCAGTTCTCTGGGGCCGGAAGCGACTTTCTCGTACCCCACAACGCCCACGTCCTCCTCGATCAAGCGATCCGCCCACCTGATGTTCTTCTGGGTGACTTCCTGTTGTAATTCCGGTACTGATCCTTCCCCCTTGATCTCTACAATGTTTCTACATGGTTTCTTTGGCTGTCCGAGCCCTTGTTGGGTGCACTTTTTTCTTTTGTTTTTTTTTTCTGGCCGGGTTTGATGACCTTCTTGATGTGTCGGATGTCGCGTTGCCCCCGATTTCGTCTAGCCACGGGCCTAGACGACTTGGGTCTAGTTGTTGTTCCCAAGTATATATCCCTATGGATATCTATGCCTCCTACTGTAATTTCTATTTTTTGTGTTATCTTAATGGTTTCTATTTTCTATTCTGTTTCATAAATGACATTTTATTTATTTTTTCTGCTGGTACACATGCTATATCCATTATTATTTTATAATGGCCTTAAGGTTTCTTTCATATAATGTCAAGGGCTTTAATTCCATCCAAAAACGGTGGATGGCTTTGAGGGAATTTCGATCTTCAGGAGCAGACATTATTTTTGTCCAGGAGACCCATTTCGAATCAACTGGCTCCTTTCGTTTTGCCTCAAGATTTTTTTCCCAAGTCTACTCGGCTTTTGATCCCTCCAGGAAGGCTGGGGTGGCAAGTCTGATTGGGACACACTGCTCCCTTCGGGTCGCTTCCTCCAAGGTCGACCAATAAGGTTGTTTCATTATTTTGGAATGTATACTTGATGACACTCCCCTTGTTTTGTTGAATTTATACGCCCCAAATATGGGTCAATTTCTTTCCCAAACACTTGCCAACTTAGGTTCCTCTTCCACTCCACATGTGATTGTTGGGGGTGATTTTAATTTAATTCTTTCCCCTCATAAAGACAGGAAAGTTCTCTTTGAGTCCACACCCTCGAAGCGGCAGTGCTCCTCTTCAAAATCTTTTCGCAGATTGATAAGGGAGCATTGTCTCTTTGACGCCTGACGGATTAGACACCCTCTCCATAAACAGTATACTTTCTACTCCACTCCCCATTATAGTTTCTCCTGCCTTGATCATTTCTTTATCTCCGCCCCATTACTTCTTCTCCTGGTCGCCTCTGAAATCAACCCTATTACATGGTCCGATCACGCCTCTTTCACTTTGAACCTTTTCTTCCCTACCGTTATGCCGAAAACATGTCACTGGTGCCTCAATGAGTCCTTTCTATCCACGGAACTTCTTCGGGACGAACTTTATTGGGGACTTGATATGTATTTTAGTCACAATGTTGGCTCTGTAGCTTCTACCTCGACCCTGTGGGAAGCCCATAAGGCGGTATTTTAGGGACTCTGTATTTCTATGGGCTCCCGTTTAAAAAAGTCCTCGGCGAGTGCCAAGGCTTCTCTTGTTTGCCAACTGTCCTTGGCTGAACGACGTCTATTGGCTAAACCGTTCATTTCTGTGCTCCATAATCTCTTAGCGACCGAATCAAGCTTCTCGATTCCAGTAAGTCTGCACAATCCCTCCTTTGGGTCAAACAGAAATTCTACAAATTTTCTAATAAACCTCATCGTATGCTAGTCAATCGGCTTAAAGCACAATCCCCCTCAACTATGCCAAATCATCTAATCCAACCGAATGGAGACCCTACCTATGACCCCCATGTCATGGTCTCCCTTTTTGGCTCATATTATGAGAATCTCTATAACTGTTTGACCCCAGACCTTCAGCCACCCCTCACACAATCATCTTTTGATAGTTTCTTTGATCCCCTATCACTACCGAGATTATCACCCTCGGACATTGCGGCCCTTAAGGCTGACATCTCATCTGAGGAATTATTCGACACAGTTAAACATCTCCCCTCCCTCAAAACTCCGGGACCAGATGGATTGCCCTATTCCTACTCAGGGGCGGACTGACCATTTGGAAACTTGGGCACTGTCCGAGGGCCCGGGGTCAATAGGGGACCCCATGAGATGCCCCTGGTACCTTTTTCATAGGCTTTTTTGAGTTTGGGTAAGGACACAGGGGCCCCATGATCCCCTATTGTCCGGGGGCCCCATGAGTTGTCATTCCGCCCCTGTTCCTACTATAAGTCCTTCATTGGTATCCTGGCCCCTCATCTCCTCTCTTTTTGTCGAGATCTTTTCAAAGGTGTCACACCCCAGGCTGAGTTCTCCCATGCGTATATTTCGGTTATCCCCAAACCTGACAAGGACCACTCTATTGTAGACAACTATCGCCCCATTGCCCTATTGAACACCGATTCACTAAGATCTTGGCTAGCAGACTGTCCAGACTCATCTCCAAGCCGTGGCGGACTGACCATTCGAGCACTCGGGCACTGCCTGAGGGCCCGGGGTCAGTAGGGGGCCCCATGAGATGGCCCTGGCACCTTTCATAGGCTTTTTCATAGGATTTTTTGGGTGTGGGTAAGGACACAGGGGCCCCATGATCCCCTATTGCCCGGGGGCCCCATGAGTTGTCAGTCTGCCCCTGCTTCAAGCTCATACACAGGGATCAGGTAGGTTTTGTGCCTGCCAGACGTGCTGCAGATGACACCAGGAGATCTATTGATCTGGTTGACCTGGTTAACCGATCTTCCATCCCTGAAAAATAATGGTGGAAACCTCCTGCACTTTAACCTAAATCATCTAATCTAAACTAATATAAGGAAACTGCTAGCGTCCAAAAATATAATAAAAATGATCAAGGATAATGAAATAAGGAAGTGATGCAGCGCTACCCTGATGATGATAATACTGATACTAAATGAATATATACACATAAATAAATTGATATATATAAAGTGACACAATGTGCAACAGGCACACAAACAGTGACCGGATCCTCCAGGGATCTATAATTATAGGTGAACTGATCCTCAATGGATCCAAAGTGTACACGGTGAATGTTATACCACTCAAGATGGTAATCTCAGATTTTAACCAATACTAATTGTATAACTGTGCATACATCCAAAATTAGGATCCAAAGTGATGGTGTAAACAAATCAAACAAACAAATATATATATTTAGTCCAAATCGGACTAATAGGTGATATATCCAAAATGAAGACTCAAAAAATGCATAAAAGTGCATAAAGTGCATAAACATGTATTACACTATGGGAGTTTTTACCTATGTTTTTTGGTTTAGTGATCCAAAAGTGTTTTAGGTAAAACCCATAGGTTGCAGTGCACTGCTTTCTGGTGTGAATGAGTCCTCAGTAAATTACCTGCTATTAAGGTATATTCACAACAGCCTCTAAGCTTTACCATTAGACCCTAATGCTGAACTGTTGTGACCGGCAAAACAACAAAAATGTCCCGAGGGCGCATGCACGACCAGGGATGATGTCGGACGCGAATTGCTGAGCTCCGCTCATCCCCGGCCAGTAGTGACTCACCCGCTCCGCTCCACAGCGTATTCTCTGTTACACAGTACAAGCACCCAGTCCAGCATAAGGGAGAGGCTTCCATGGGGAAGATAGGGCACTGGAAGCCCCCCTCCCCGCAGCCGCAGGACCTGCGGCCCTCGCCGCTCCGGCGGTTCTTGACTAGGTCGCAATCCCCGGCCTCAAATAGTGACAGGAGTCCGAGGAACGATCCCGGACCCCTAGCCACCGCGGAGGGTACTGCACCCTGCACTCTAACAGAGCAGCTGACAGCCTCTGCTCTGATCCATCCACAAATGGAGGATTCTGATTCCCAAGCCCCAGCAGGAGGGGTTATGGACCACCCTACACCAGGGTATCTTCCTACCCCTAGCCAAAACCCTCAGCAGGCTACATTGTCATCTGCGCTTACAATTTCTGCGTTGGATGATAAGTTGCAAGTCTTTTTACGTAATATCACCGCCTCCATTGCCGCTGAAGTTGGTAAATTGGCTATAGATCTCAGAGGGGAAATAGCGCAGATTGGAGACCGCACGGATAAACTGGAAAACAAGTTTGATGATTTGGTGCAATACGTTCATGTCTTGGAGGAAGATAACGCATATCTGAAACACTCCATGTCCCAAATGCAGCTCCAACAAGAGAACCTGGAAAACGGAACGGCGCCAAAATATCCGTATTCGCGGTATGACCGAATCTATTGCTGATGCACAACTACACCGCCACCTACTGTCCGTTTTCATCGCAACTGCTCCCATGATCCCAGAGGCAGACTGGCGAATGGACAGGGCTCATCGCTCTCTGGGCCCTAAACCTGTTTTATAGGGACAATACTCAAGTTGTTCTCCGGGATCTTCATGAGGCGGACTCTTTCCTAAAACAGTTGGGACTTCCACCTTTGTCGGATGATGTGTCCTCTTTGCCGCCTACCCCATCCCGTCCTTCCGCCACCCCCAACAAGATCTGGACACCAGTCTGCGGAGGTCGGAAGAGACCCTCACGCACCCCGCAACGTCCACGTTCTTCTCGATCAAGCGATCCACCTGCCTGATGATTCTCAGGGGTGACCTTCTGTGGCGAATCTGGTGCTGTTCTTTCTCTCCTGTTTCATACATGGTTTTTATACCGGTTTTTGTCATTTTGTCCGGCCAAACCCTTGTTGGGTGCATTTTTTGCTTCTGTTTCTCCTGGCTGGGTTTGGAAACCTCCCGGATGTGTCGGATGTCGTGCTGCCCCCGATCTTGTCTAGCCATTGGCCTAGACAACTTGGACTTAGTTGACGTTCCCAAGTTTATATCCTTGCGGATACCTGTTTTTCACTGTATATTCTTTTCTTTTGTGTTATTTGATTGTTTTATGTTTTTCGTTTTCTATTCTACTACATCGATGGTATTTCATTCATTTTTCATGCTAATACATGTAGTTCAGTCGTTGTTATTTTATAATGGCTTTGAGGTTTCTGTCATATAATGTCAAGGGCCTCAACTCCATTCAAAAACGGTGGATGGCTTTGAAGGATTTTCGATCCTCAGGAGCAGACATTATTTTTGTCCAAGAGACCCATTTCAAATCAACTGGTTCCTTTCGTTCTGCCTCAAGATTTTTTTCCCAAGCCTATTCGGCCTTTGATCCTTCTGGGAAGGCCGGGGTGGCAATTTTGATTGGGTCACACTGCTCCCTTCAGGTTGTTTCCTCCAAGGTTGACCAACAGGGTCGCTTTATTATTTTGGAATGTATGCTTGGTGACACTCCCCTTCTTCTGTTGAATTTATACGCCCCAAATACGGGTCAATTGCAATTCCTTTCCCAAACACTCGCTGACCTAGATTCCATTTCCACTTCGCAGGTGATTGTTGGGGGTGATTTTAATTTGATTTTTTTTCCCCCCATAAAGACAGGAAGGTTCTTTTTGAGTCCACCCCCTCGAGGCGGCAATGCTCCTCTTCAAAATCTTTTCGTAGACTGATAAGGGAGCATCGTCTCTTCGACACTTGGCGGATTAAACACCCCCTTCATAAACAATTCACTTTCTACTCCACCCCTCACCGTAGTTACTCCCGTCTAGATCAATTTTTCATCTCTGCCCCACTGCTTTCACTTCTGGTTTCTTCTGAAATCAACTCCATCACTTGGTCTGACCATGCCTCTTTGACTTTAAACCTTTTTTTTCCTCCTGTTATACCCAAACCATGTCATTGGCGCCTTAATGAGACCTTTCTTTCCACAGACCATCTTAGAGATGAACTGTCACAGGGACTTGATACCTACTTTACACACAATGTTGGCTCCGTAGCCTCTTCCTCAACTCTGTGGGAAGCCCATAAGGTGGTCTTTCGAGGACTCTGTATTTCTATGGGTTCTCATTTAAAAAAGTCCTCGGCGAGTGCTAGGGCCTCTCTTATACATCAGCTATCTTTGTCGGAACGACGGTTACTGGCCAAGCTGTCCATTTCTGGGCTCCAGAGGGTAACATTTCTACGTGACCGAATTAAAGTTCTCGACTCCAGTAAGACTGCACAATCCCTCCTCTGGGTTAAGCAGAAATTTTATGAATTTTCCAACAAACCCCATCGTATGTTAGTCAATCGACTCAAAGCTCAGTCCCCTTCTACGATGCCTGACCTTTTATTACAGCCAAATGGAAGCCCTACCTATGACCCTCAGGATATGGCAACCCTTTTTGGCTCATTCTATGGGAAACTGTATAACTGTTTGACCCCAGACCTTCACCCGCCCCTCACACAGTCATCGTTTGATAATTTTTTTGACCCTTTGTCACTTCCGAGAATATCACCTTCAGACATTGTCACCCTTAATGCTGACATTACGCTAGAGGAATTACTGGACACAATTAAACATCTCCCCTCTCGTAAAGCCCCGGGACCAGACGGATTGCCCTACTCCTATTATAAATCTTTTATTGGTATTCTGGCCCCTCATCTCTTCTCTTTTTATTGAGATCTTTTCAAGGGGGTCACACCCCAGACTGAATTCTCCCATGCATATATCTCAGTTATCCCTAAACCTGATAAGGATCACTCTATTGTAGACAACTACCGCCCCATTGCCCTACTTAATTCCGATTACAAGATTTTTACTAAAATCTTGGCCAACCGACTGTCCGGAATTATTTCCAAACTCATACATAGGGACCAAGTGGGCTTTGTACCTGCCAGACACGCTGCAGATAACACCAGGAGATCTATTGATCTGGTTGACTTGGTTAACCGATCCTCTACCCCTGCTGTGTTATTGAGCTTGGACGCTCAAAAAGCTTTCGACCGTTTAAGTTGGCCTTACATGTTCATGGTTGCCCACTCTCTCCCTTGCTGTTCATTCTTTGTCTGGAACCATTAGCCATCGTCATCAGGTCGAATCCGGATATTCGCGGGATACAATCCCATTCCCATGAGTACAAGTTATCGTTATTTGCAGATGACATCCTCCTCACACTTACGAGTCCCCATACCTCCTTACCGATTTTGCATAAGACTCTGAAACATTTTGGGGCTATATCAGGCTACAAAGTCAACACGTCCAAAACTGAGGCACTCCCAATACATGTCCCACCTGCCATTCTATCCTCGCTTCAGGAAGCCTTTCCCTACCGGTGGTGCACCCACTCTTTAAAATATTTAGGTACTAATCTTACTTCCTCTTACCAATCCATATATGAGGCCAATTTCCCCCCACTATTTATAGCAATTTCTCGCTCTCTGAAACATTGAGATGCCTTGCCCATCTCTTTCCTCGGACGCATCAACGTCTTAAAAATGACCGTGTTACCCAAACTTTTATACCTATTTGCAACCCTCCCCGTCCCCGTTCCTATATCCAAACTTCACTCCCTTCAGAAATCTTTCCTACATTTTATTTGGCACAACAAGTGGCACAGGATTGCACGTTCTGTTCTGCTCTCCCCGTGCTCTAGGGGGGGATTGGGGGCGCCGGATATAATAACATACTACTATGCAACTCACCTTCGTTTTCTCATGTCATGGTCCACCCATTATCCTCCCAACACATGGACTGAGATCGAATCATTGCAACTGTCCCCAGCTCATCCATGTTCCCTCCTTTGGTCGACCTCAGCAGTGGATGTCTCTTCCTTCCGCCACCTATTCCTTGGTCCCATGCATTTTTCACTGACTGTTTGGCAGAAATATAAGGCTAAATTTACACTGGCCTCTGAATGCTCCCCACTGATAAATATCCTCTATAACCCTAATCTTCCTGACAATATGGCCATATCTCGGATGTCTCTCTGGGTAGTAGCTAACCTTTTTCAATTTCGTCACTTGGTACACCCGGTGACTCGTAAGTTACACTCATTCCCGGATCTTCAGAAAAAAGCTCCTCTACCTTCTCATCACCTATATATATACCTTCAAATACGCCACTTTTTTTCTACTTTATCACCCTCATTGATCCTGGGGAAGCCTACTCCCTTCGAACGTTTATGTATGCAGGGTCCCCACCAAAGGGGTATTATCTCTAATACTTATAAACTCCTTATGGATGCCCCCCCTTTATCCAATGACACTCACCTTTACATGCATAGGTGGTCGCTAGAGATGAGCGAATCGAAGTAGGCGAAGTGGAATTCGTTTCGAATATTGGAAAATTTTAAATTTTTTCCTAAAATGGCGGCGACGGAGCGGGGATGTCTGGGAAGGCGCGCAGACAAGGCGCGCTGACCCATAATGCATTCATTAATGACATGTGATCGCATTAGCCAATCAGCAGCCAGCCAGCCAGCACTGTGTAATGGTCGAGCTATAAATGGCGGCCATTTTAGAATTCTCCATTTGCCTCCAGTCATTCAACAGAGGCAGACCGCTCTGTATTAGGGACAGAGTTAGGGCCACAGAAACGTTACTTAGGGACAGAGAAA
The DNA here is from genome assembly GCF_062004578.1 of Staurois parvus. NCBI lineage: Eukaryota > Metazoa > Chordata > Amphibia > Anura > Ranidae > Staurois > Staurois parvus. The sequence continues at coordinate 974,244 of NW_028318372.1, forward strand.
CGTTACTTAGGGACAGAGAAACGTTACTTAGGGACAGAGAAACATTACTCAGGGACACAGAATTGTTACTGAGGGCCACAGAATCGTTACTTAGGGCCACAGAAACGCTAGTTAGGGCCACAGAATTGTTACTCAGGGACAGACACAGAATTGTTACTGAGGGCCACAGAATTGTTACTGAGGGCCACAGAAACGTTACTCAGGGACACAGAATTGTTACTGAGGGCCACAGAACTGTTACTTAGGGCCACAGAAACGTTAGTTAGGGCCACAGAATTGTTACTCAGGGACAGACACAGAATTGTTACTGAGGGCCACAGAATTGTTACTGAGGGCCACAGAAACGTTACTCAGGGACACAGAATTGTTACTGAGGGCCACAGAACTGTTACTTAGGGCCACAGAAACGTTAGTTAGGGCCACAGAATTGTTACTCAGGGACAGACACAGAATTGTTACTGAGGGCCACAGAATTGTTACTGAGGGCCACAGAAACGTTACTCAGGGACACAGAATTGTTACTGAGGGCCACAGAACTGTTACTTAGGGCCACAGAAACGTTAGTTAGGGCCACAGAATTGTTACTCAGGGACAGACACAGAATTGTTACTGAGGGCCACAGAACAGTTACTTAGGGCCACAGAAACATTACTCAGGGACACAGAATTGTTACTGAGGGCCACAGAACTGTTACTTAGGGCCACAGAAACGTTAGTTAGGGCCACAGAATTGTTACTCAGGGACAGACACAGAATTGTTACTGAGGGCCACAGAACCGTTACTTAGGGCCACAGAAACGTTACTCAGGGACACAGAATTGTTACTGAGGGCCACAGAACTGTTACTTAGGGCCACAGAAACGTTAGTTAGGGCCACAGAATTGTTACTCAGGGACAGACACAGAATTGTTACTGAGGGCCACAGAATTGTTACTGAGGGCCACAGAACCGTTACTTAGGGCCACAGAAACGTTACTCAGGGACACAGAATTGTTACTGAGGGCAACAGAACCGTTACTTAGGGCTACAGAATTGTTACTCAGGGAAAGACACAGAATTGTTACTCAGGGACACAGAATTGTTACTGAGGGCCACAGAACCGTTACTTAGGGCCACAGAAACGTTACTCAGGGACACAGAATTGTTACTGAGGGCCACAGAACCGTTACTTAGGGCCACAGAATTGTTACTCAGGGACAGACACAGAATTGTTACTGAGGGACACAGAATTGTTACTGAGGGCCACAGAACCGTTACTTAGGGCCACAGAATTGTTACTCAGGGACACAGAATTGTTACTGAGGGCCACAGAACCGTTACTTAGGGCCACAGACTTGTTACTCAGGGACACAGAATTGTTACTGAGGGCCACAGAACCGTTACTTAGGGCCACAGAATTGTTACTCAGGGACAGACACAGAATTGTTACTCGGACACAGAATTGTTACTGAGGGCCACAGAATTGTTACTGAGGGCCACAGAACCGTTACTTAGGGTCACAGAAACGTTACTCAGGGACACAGAATTGTTACTGAGGGCCACAGAACCGTTACTTAGGGCCACAGAATTGTTACTCAGGGACAGACACAGAATTGTTACTGAGGGACACAGAATTGTTACTGAGGGCCACAGAACCGTTACTTAGGGCCACAGAAACGTTAGTTAGGGCCACAGAATTGTTACTCAGGGACAGACACAGAATTGTTACTGAGGGCCACAGAATTGTTACTGAGGGCCACAGAACCGTTACTTAGGGCCACAGAAACGTTACTCAGGGACACAGAATTGTTACTGAGGGACACAGAATTGTTACTCAGGGCCACAGAATTGTTACTCAGGGACAGACACAGAATTGTTACTCAGGGACACAGAATTGTTACTCAGGGACACAGAATCGTTGAATTAAAGAGTATGTCAGACAACATGCAGAGGAGTGGCAGAGGAGGCAATGTTTTAGGAGCGAGCAGACGTGGCAGCAGAGGAAGGGGTCGAGGCAGCACTAGTCGCAGCCAGAGGCCAGTGCTCCCGGTGTCATCCAGCGGTCGTGTCTCCACCGACAACCCTGCCTTCATCGATTGGTTGGCTCGGTCGTCTTCCTCTTCCCAGGTCACCTCTGATACTTACAGCCAACGGTCGGTGGGTACGTCAGACACAACCGTTAGTTGGCATGGCCCGGGAGCAAGCCCACTGAAATCACGTGTCCTCTACCTGCCCCTGTCCTTTGGTGTTCCCTCACCAAGCGAAGTATCGCATGCTGTGGGCTCAGCCCCACTGTACAGTGAGGAAGAACTAACAGAGGGCGGTCAGGAAGGGGGGGAGACATCCACCTTTTCAGCAGCCAGGCGAAGAAGTACTGGCGAGGAGAGTGGCTCGGTAGCCGGTCTAGAGACAGGTCTGTCTCCTGACCCAGACGCAGCCGAGGGGGCTAGTAGTGAGGCGGAGACCCTACTTGATGATGAGGAGGTTGATCGCACTTGGCAGCCTCGTCGTCATCAGGCAATTTCTTCCGCATCATCAGGAGAAGAGGGTGCCAGCTTGGCAGCGAGCGAAACAGTCGGTGGGTTGCCCAGGAGGCAGCAGGGTCGCAGCAGTGTCAGTGGAGCCAAACGGCCACGGAGTAGAGCACCAGCTCCACTGCAGCCTACCACCACGGCCAGTAGTGGTGCCGGTGTGCACGGAGGAAGTAGCAGTCAGCCAGTGAGGAGTAGCGGGGGCAAAGTTTCCTACTCGGTGGTGTGGCAATTTTTCGTCAAGCCGCCCGAGGAAGTAAACGTAGCCGTATGTCGACTATGTGGCCAGAAAGTCAAGCGTGGCCAGGGGGCCCATGTTGGGACTACAGCGTTGCGTCAGCATATGCAGCGTCGCCATTCGGTGGCCTGGGAAAACCGTGATAAAGATACGGCGGTTCTGCCTGCACCAGCCCCCGCTCCATCACCCGCTCCGTTACTTGCTCCGTCACCCGACGTCAATCGCCCTCTATCAGCCAGTCAAGGCTCCAACACCTCTGCTGAGGGGAGTTGTCGCTCGTTGGCATCTTCCGCTCGTTCAGATGCTCCTTCTCCTGCTACTCCTCTTCACGGATTCCGTCAGCAGTCTTTCTTGGAATCCGTTTCCAAGAGACAACAGTTTGTGAGCACGCACCCGACGGTGCAGAAGCTGAACGTCCTCCTGTCCAAGTTGCTGGTGCTGCAGTCCCTCCCTTTCCAACTGGTGGACTCAGCACCTTTCCGAGAAATGATGGCTTGTGCCGAGCCGCGGTGGAGAGTGCCAAGCCGGCATTTCTTCGCCAAAAAGGCAGTGCCAGCCCTGCATTCACATGTAGAAGAGATGGTGGGCCAGTCTTTGAGCATGTCGGTCTCTGCCAAAGTGCACGGCAGCGCCGACGTGTGGAGCTGTAACTACGGTCAGGGACAGTACATGTCATTTACGGCCCACTGGGTGAACGTGGTGCCGGCACAGCCGCACCAGCAACTTGGACAGGTCACGCCGCTTTTGCCTCCACGTTTGCACGTCCTTGGTCCAGCAAACATGTCCGCCTCTACCACCTCTTCTTCCGCCGTGTCCTCAGCCGCCACCCCCGTGCCAAGTCCCATTACCCGACCGGCATATCACATGTGCAGGGCGCAACGGTGTCACGCTGTGCTGCACCTGGTATGCCTTGGCGAACGTAGTCACACAGGGGAGGAACTTCTGAGTGTAATGAACAGAGAAATCGACAGATGGCTGTCTCCGCGCAAACTGAAAATCGGAACCATGTTGACCGACAACGGAAAGAACATGGTGTCTGCTCTGCGTCAAGGAAGGTTGTGCCATGCGCCATGCATGGCTCACGTGTTCAATCTGGTTGTCAAGCGGTTCCTAAAATCCACCATCCCACTGCAAGACATCCTTAAAATGTCACGTAAACTTTGCATGCATTTCAGCCATTCCTACACCGCAAAGCACACCCTCCTTGAGCTGCAGCGGCAGAACGGAATTCCACAGCAGCGCCTGATCTGCGACGTTGCAACAAGGTGGAATTCAACACTACATATGTTAGACCGCCTTTACGAACAGTGAAAGGCCATCACCGATTTCCTGATGTTACAAGCGGATAAAGGTACTCCCCTGTGTAACTTAGATGTCAGCCATTGGCAGCTCATGCGTGCCACCTGCCGCTTGCTCAGGCCCTTTGAGGAGGCCACGCTATTCGTGAGTCGGCAGGACTATGGGATGAACGACGTCATTCCTCTGTTGCACGTCCTGGAACAAATGCTGTTAACAATGGCTGGTCAGGGTGCGGTAGACGTGGCGCACAGATCTCAACGCCACATGACCCCTGTGGGGGCAGGACAGGAAGAAGAGGAGGAGGTAGAGGAGGACATTGGTGCTCAGGAATTATTGAGTGACATGGGTGGTTTTTCCACTCAGCGGACAGGAGTGGAGGAGCAGGAGCATCTGGTAGAGGAGGAGGAGGAGACAGAGGACCCAGACGCACCGTGGCAGTATGCTGTGGAGATGGAGGCAGGGAGTCCCTCGCATTCCTTGGCACAAATGGCCCATAGCATGCTCGGTTGCTTGCGTAGCGACAGCCGAATAATAACCATCAGACAGAGGGATGACTTTTGGCTGTCCACCTTGTTGGACCCTCGCTACCGTTCAAAAATGGTGGCCTTTTTCACACCTGCTGAGAGGGAGGCCAAAATAAAGTACTATAAAAACCACCTATGTAGTCAGTTGGTCTCTGCCTTTCTGCGCCAACGTCCATCCTCAGACACTGTGGGCCCTGTGCGCTCGCGTTCCGCTGCCATGGCAGCAGGGGAGGGGTGGGGTGGTAGGAGCAGTGGCAGCTCCACCAGCAGCGGCTGCCTCAGTCTGCAGTCGATGATGAGTAGCTTTCTTCACCAGCGCAGTGAGGAAACTACTAACCAGCCGCAGCAGCAGCAGCATCAGGTGGACCTGGAGCAGGACCTCAAACAACAGGCTTGGGCCTACTTGGACAGCACCCTGCCAACCGAGGTAGACAATCCCCTTGACTACTGGGCAACGAAACTTGACCTTTGGCCCCAACTAGCTGAATTTGCCCTTGAAAGGCTGTCATGCCCGGCCAGTAGCGTGGCATCGGAGCGCGTGTTTAGTGCGGCAGGAGGTATTGTAACTCCGCGGAGGACACGTCTGTCCACCCAAAGTGTGGAGAGACTCACGTTTGTGAAAATGAATCAGGCGTGGATTAGTCTGGATTTCAAACCACCAGTTCCTGACACAACTGACTAAATCCGCCATGAATCATGCCCCAAACATGTTATTAGGGCCCCTGTACCGCCTCCTCATGCTGCTGCCAGGCCCGTAATCTGCCATGGGCCCCCGTACCGACTCCTCATGCTGCTGCCAGGCCCGTAATCTGTCATGGGCCCCTGTACCGCCTCCTCATGCTGCTGCCAGGTCCAGAGTGTGTCATGGGTCCCTGTACGGCCTCCCATTGCTGCTGTCTCCATCGCCACACTCTGCCATGTGCCACTTTCAGGTCTCCTCACACTGCTGGTGGGTTCCATTTTGTCATAGGGTGCTGTATGGCCTCCCATTGCTGCTGCATCCACCGCCACACTGTGGCTCCACACTCTGGTTTTGGCCCCGTGACTGCCCAAATGAGTGAAGTGTGCGGTGATTCTAAGATCGACGGCACTCATCTGCATGTCATACTGACTGACAGTATTATTTCTCTTCCCCAGCAGACTCCAAGGGCATTTAAATTAAAGGTACAGTGTTCTGCACTAATATAAAGGCTCTCTGAAGCCTAGAAACACCCTTTTTATAAGTTAAATTCGCAGCGAATATATTCGGCTTGAATCGAATTTATTCAGCGAATCAGCCGAACCGAATTTTTGAATAATTCGCTCATCTCTACTTATAATCCGAGTGCTTCCCCTGCCTGCTGGCGCTGTAGTAGAGATCCTGGTTCTCTCTATCATATCTTTTGGACATGCAGCTCCATTGTTCCTTTTTGGGAAGAGGTCCACTCCTTGTTGCAATCGTTGCATATCTCTCTCCCATTTGACCCACTGCATTTTTTGCTGGGCTTGCCATTCCCGGGTCTACCTAAACCAGCCAGAAAACTTGATGTACATGTTCTGACCGCAGCCAGGACAAGCATTCCTATGTGTTGGTTATCTTCTACTCCCCCTTCATTGCCGATGTTGTACAAACTTATTGCTGATGTAAGACAGATGGAGTATTTGACTGCATCACATAATTGTTCATTTGCTGTGTTTGAGATGATTTGGCTCCCGTGGGATACCTTCATTTCCTCTATGCCGGCCCAAAATGTAAGACCCTGATTACTTCTGCACTGTTATTATATGAATCCACTGGTCCTGACCATATGTAGTTTTGCCATCGATGTTCCTTTCTGTTATGCTTATTTTATTTCCTTATCTTTTTTTAAAACATACTGTTTGTACTCTCATGAAAACCAATAAAAATTGTTAATACAAAAAAAAAAATTTCCCTATGATTCCATGTTTTTACATATTTTATGCATGTTAATCACTTCCTTTGTGAAGATATCCAAAAGCCCACCAGTTTGGATGTGATGTAATCGTAAAAATTACATACAATGTTATATAAAGAGAGGAGAGGAGGCTTGAGGAGCTGGACCAACTCAAAGAGTACTTAGAAACCCATGTGCCAAGGAACCGACTAGTCAATTTTTATAGCAAGTTCAAAGACACCTTGCAAATGATTTAAAATGATTTATGGAAAAGAAAAACACTGTCAATAAGTATTTTAAAAACATTTCTGTGAATTTGCCTACAAAAGTTGATGAAATGGATTCTTTGAAAACTAGTTGATCTATTTGTTCAGCCCTGGGAAATTAGCTTGAGGGGGATCTCTGAGAGCAAGAAATTTGAGGGTGTACTCTACAAATATTTGTTATATTGACATGCGGAATTTAATTTAATAAGATTACATAGAACTGGCTGAATGCTGGGGAATTTTTGGTGATATTTTAATCTTTCTACAAACAATCAATACTTAAAATGGCAAAACATTACCTTGAGCAGTCCACATCAATCTGCCACTCAAGATCTGAGCTATCAAATGAATGAAATGTTCTGTTCTAATTGCAAGCTAATGGAAAGTTTCCAGAGTATGGTCACTATCAAATCACACTTGCGCTGTCCGCATGCCGGGCAACAGAACGTCCTTTTAATGCTGTCCTCCAAAGCAGCACATAGCTTCCCTTCAATGCCTTACCTGTCCTTTCAGCTGCTAAAAGTGAAGGGAAATACTCAGTACCTCCAGGTATAGGGTACATGTGACTCACTCCCCTTCCTCCTTGTGTAAGCTCTGACTACAGCAACTCAGAGCTCACAAGGTGATTGCTGTACACACTTCCAGTGGCTGAGCAGAGTGGCACAGGAATAAAGAATGGAAAGTATACGCTGTAGGAAGGATTTTTTTCTATTAAGTGTAAATTTATGTAAGTGAGTCTCTCACTCATAGTACAGCAGCGGAGTAGTTTGTGGGTTACAAGGACTACAGACTGTGTACACCAGGGCTTAAAATTTCGAGTCTAGACCTACTAGCCAGGAACAAATCTTACCCTCCACCAGTTGCCCCACCCAACCTTGCCCAGGTCCGTCTCCAACCCCACCCCCGGCCTGTCCCCCAACCCCGCCCCCAGTCCTGCCCCCAACCACGCCCCTTAAAGTTTATGAAATTATATTTTTCTTTAAAATAAAGAGTCCAAAATATAAAAAACTGCAATAATAACATAGCTTTACAGTATTGTGCCAATTTAAACATAACAGCAATAGCTTAATATCAATAGGGTGCAATCAAAATATCAAGTTTTACAGCTTTAAACCTGTAGTAAAAATGTTGTATTTTTTTTGTTTATCTACTGCATTTTTAAAAAGACTTTAGTAACTAAAGTCTCTTTTAAAAGATGTAAGTTTAGTTAATGTCATTTACCTTAAGCTGGTGGGTGTAGTGATGTGCACCATAGGCGGGTCTCTCCTTCACGTGTCCTCTCACGCCGGTGTAGAGCGGGCCTCTCCTCATGTCCCCCAAGGTAGTGTAGAGCGGGCATCTCCTCGTATCCCCCAAGGCGGTGTAGAGAGGGCCTCTCCTTGTGCCCCCAAGGCGGTGTAGAGCGGGCTTCTCCTCGTGTCCCCCAAGGTGGTGTAGAGCGGGCCTCGTGTCCCCCAAGGCGGTATAGAGCAGGCCTCGTGTCCTCCAAGGCAGTGGAGAGTGGGCCTCATGTCCCCCGAGGCGGTGGAGAGCGGGCCTCATGTCCCCCAAGGCGGTGGAGAGCGAGCCTCTCTTTGTGTCCCCCATGGCGGGGGAGAGCGGACCTCTCCTTGAGTCCCCCACGGTGGTGGAGAGTGGGTGTCTCCTCTCAACGGAGGAGAGCGGACCTCTCCTGCACCTGTCCCCTCAGCGGCGCTGCCAGTGTAATGGCGGTGCCGAAGAAGCCGGAAGTCGGAAACTGGAACTTGGCTTCACAATGAGGCTTGGAGCGCATGTGGAGCCGCTCCATCTGTGCTCGCCAAACAAGGATTTTCCCTCGCAATTGGCAAGCGGGCAAGCGGCTTTTTCAAGCCCTGGTGTACACTGTATACATATGTAGGCTTAAATTACATCTAATCATGCTCTTTAACCCCCGTAGCCGTATGATTATATCAGTATTTCTGTGCTCAAAGCGGTACATTTTTTGCATGGAAATGTTGTTTTTTTTATTGTAGGCCTGTCATTTTTAGGAATAACTCACTGAAATCTGTCCGAACAAGAGTCTAGTAAACATCCCGGGTATGATAAAATTTGAAACACGAAATCATAAATTATAATATAATAAATAATCATAAAAAATAATAATACATTTAATTCAATAAATATAATCAAACCAAAAACAATGAAGTTTAAGCGCCAAGTTCGCACATCACTGAGCAATCGTTTTCAGTGTCTGATGACGAATTTCCCCCACGAATCATTATCACTCAATTATGCAAGTGGTTCTAATTTACTATCGCTGTTCTCTAGCTGGTCTAAAACTGCTTTTGACCTAAAGGAACGCTTTTTGGATGCCATGGATGTTTCTCAGTTTCCAGGAAGAAAGAACGGGAAAAATGCAGGCAGGGCGCAGGACAAAGCACTCGGGACAAAATGTATGTGAAATGGTTTGATACAGTAATGTAATACTATCAGATTTTAGTGTATTGCGTGAATGTCAAATTTAAAAATTTTTGAACTTCCCGCCGGTTCCACCACCCGTACGTACCCATGCTCGCAGGGAATGGAACCCAGAAGACAGATGCTGGCATCGGCCGGAGAACATGGCCTGGGATGCTGCAGGGGGGACATCATAGGACCGCAGGACAAGGTAAGTGCTCGAGGGATCGCTGGAGAAGTGCTGCAGTGTAATCCTGAGTGTAGCTCGGGGTTACCGCTTCTGGTACTGACACTTAACCCCGAGCCACACTCGGGAAAACCGTCAGGGGGGTTAAGCCATCTCAAAACTCAACGCATTTTAGCCATGCTCCTTTTCACAGCGGTATGCTATGCATGTCTTAATCATTCCTAGGTGTCCCTCATCCTCAATTACCAAAGTTGGGAGGCAAGCATTGCCCTACAACCTACTGACCTCTGTACACTGCCCTACAACCTACTGACCTTTGGACACTGCCCTACATCCTACTGACCTCTGTACACTGCCCTACATACTACTGACTTAATCTGGACACTACCCTGCAAACTACAGACCTCTGTACACTGTCCTACATTCTACTGACCTCTGTACACTGTCCTACATCTTACTGGTGTCAGGGCAGGGGCCGAGGAACGGACAGGCAGGCCTAACAATGTAACGCACTGGCTGACGACAACCACTACCCACAGACCGAAGTCCCTCAGGGCGCGGAGTCTAAGTCCCAGGCTGCCCTTCACCAGGGCCCCTGATGGTGGAGATGGACTTGACGCAGCCAGGAACCAGGTCGCGGCCCCCGAGACACCTCAGCTGCGGTAATGGCCGCCGCCAATGGCGTGTAGCTGGTGGAAAAGACAAAAGAGTAGTCAGACAAGCCGGGTCAACAACAACAGGACAAAACAGTACAGGACAGCAGACGAGAATCACAGGTCACGAGCCATGTTCAGCAACAGAGGGTCAGATCAAGGGAGAATACAAAGAATAGTCAAGTCACAAGCCGAATCAGATACCAGGAGAGTCACGAGAGTCAGAACAGAGTAATAGCAACACAAAGACACAAGACACAAGTGCAAAGAGCATGTGCGGGCCACAGGCTTATATGTCATCAGCCACACCCCTCTGGGGGATGGACCATAGAGACCTGAAGGCATAAAAGGATTCCCATCATGCACAGCAGAATCCAAGATGGACACCAGCACATGGAGTAACATAACCTCAGGGAAAAGGTAGGACCTTGACAACTGGCCTCTGGACACTACTCTACATACTACTGACCTCTATATAGTGCCGTAAATACTACTGACTTCTGTACACTGTCCTACATCCTACTGACTTCTGGACACTATCCTACAACCTATGAACCTTTGGACACTGCTCTACATACTACTGACCTCTGGACACTGCTCTACATCCTAATGACTGCTGTACACTGCCCTACATACTACAGAAACTTGTATATTGTCCTACATCTTACTGACCTCTGGACACTGCCTTACATCCTACTGACCCTTGTACACTGTCCTACAGTCTACTGACCTCTGTACACTGCCCTAAAAACTACCAACCCCTGTACACTTTTCTATATCCTACTGACCTCTGGACACTGTCTTAAATACTAATGCAAAGAAACAGAAGGAAGAGGGCACACCAGCCTAGTGCATTATGCCTGGGGGATTTATTAATGTCAAGTTAAAAACATACTCATAAACATGCGTGATATCAGGCATGTAAAGCCACCACCTCGTGGCACAGTGAAAGTAATGACCCAACAGGAACCAATGTCAGGAAAGGGCCGTCCAGGATCAAAAAGTGGCTTACGTGTTTCTAGTGACCTCCCTCTCCCTGAGGGACTTATTAATAAAAACCCATGGGAATAATGCACTAGGCTGGTGTGCCCTCTTCCTTTTCTTTATTTTCAGTTTGCTGGACTCCCACGGTCGTTAAGAGGGCAGCAAGGCCTTATTTTTCCTAGATGTGGTTATTTGGGGCATCCGCCATTTGATCATAGTCTATCTCACCTATGCACAGGAGCAGGGGCGGACTGACAAGTCATGGGGCCCCCAGGCATGGGGCCCCTGTGTCCTCACCCACACCCAAAAAAAAGCCTATGAAAAAGCCAATGAAAGGTACCAAGGGCATCTCATGGGGCAGCTAATGACCGCCGTACCCTGCCATACATACTTCTCAAACTGGACACTGCCCTACATAGTACTGACCCCTGGACACTGTATTACATACTACTTACACTGGCCAGAACTCAACCCAGCCAGTCAGGCTGAAATACAAAGTAGACTGCCAGGCCTGAAACTAAATGAGCAAGTCACCAGGCAGTACACATATGTATACTCTCAGTATCATATTCACAAAGTGTCAAAGTCCTACCTTTCCTCAGAGATTGTGTTGCTCCATGTGCTGGCATCCATCTTAAGTTCCTGCAAAGCATGGTGGGAGCCTTTATGCCTTCAGGCCTCTGCGGCTCCTCCTCCAGAAGGGTGTGGCTGAACACATTTAAGCCTGCTCTCTGCAGTTGCTCTTTGCATTCGTGTCCTGTATGTTCCTTTGCAGCAAGCTCTTGTTCTGTTCTCGTTGCTCTCCTGGTAACCGACTCGGCTTGGACAAGACTATTCTCTGCTTTATCCCATTACCTGACCCTCCGTTGCTGAACCCAGCCCGTGACCTAAGTATTCTTGTCTACCGTCTTGTACTGTTTGTTCCATTGTTATCGACCCGGCCTGTCTGACCACGTTATACGTTTTCCATCTGGCTCCCACCAGCTGTACGCCATTGGCAGCAGTCGTTACCGCAGCTGGGGTTACTCAGGGGCCGCGACCTGGTCACAGGCTGTGTCAAGTCCTTCCCCACCATCAGGGGCCCTGGTGAAGGGCAGCCTGGGGCTTAGACTCCGCGCCCTGAGGGACTCTGGTCTGTGAGTAGCGACTGTCGTCAGTTGCTGCGTGACCTTACCGTTAGGCCTGCCTGCCCATTCCACCGCTCCTGCCCTGACATTACACGAATGCCATGAATCCTGATGGTGCAGGTACGCCTTTGCTCCCTATGTTAGTCGCCAGACTTGATCAACAGGATCTCTTGTTGGATCAGTTCGCTCAGGCATTGCAGGCTCTGCTGGCACGCTCGGCGCACCTTACTCCTGGGGCTGTTAGGTCGGTGGTTACTCCGGTGGACGCACCGACTGCTTTTCCGGTGGTTGCACCTACCTCCGTATCTGTTGCTGAACCCACGGTGCCCAGAGGTATGACTGGTTCTGCCCCTCTTCCCCAGCACTTTGGGGTGAGCCGAGTCAGTGTCGTGGTTTCCTTAACCAAGTGGGCATTTACTTTGAGTTAATACCCCATGCTTTCCCTACTGAGAGTTCAAAGGTGGGCTTCCTAATCTCGCTACTCTCAGATAGGGCCTTGGCCTGGGCTAATCCCTTATGGGAGAGGAATCACCCGGTGATCCACGAGTTTGCCTTTTTCTTTGCCTCCTTCCGCATGGTATCCGATGTGCCTGCTCGCTCCGCCAAGCTGCTCATGTCCATGCATCAGGGTTCACGAACCGTTGCCGAGTACGCCATAGAATTTCGTACCCTGTTGACAGAGGTGGGTTGGAACAATGAGGCTCTGGTGGCTGCTTTCTCTCATGGTCTCTCAGATGCGTTGAAGGACGAGATCGCAGCCAAAGAACTGCCTGTGGAGCTAGAGGCACTCATTTCCTTCCTAATCTTGACCACCAGGCTCAGAGACCTCCTAACTGATTGGCGCCTATGTTTTCTGTCCCACCCATGCCTCCCTGTCCTCCCATGCCTCCTGGGGATGGCTTGTCTGGTAGTAAGCCCATGCAGCTGGGATTTGCTGGCCTTTCCGAGAGGGAGCGGGGCTCTCGGCGTCGGGAGGGTCGCTGCCTGTACTGTGGTCTCAGTGGGCATTTTCGGCAGTCCTGTCCGGTCCATCCGGGAAACGCTCACACCTGAGATCCTGTCGGGGGCAGATCTTGGGTGGAGTTTCCTCGTCCCTGATTTCCCGTAAAAATAAACTGCTAATCACTGTTGTCCTGTCCTGGGTGGGAGGCTCGGTGACCGCCCAGGCGTTGGTAGACTCTGGTGCTAGAGGGTTGTTTATGGACAGTGCGTTTGCTGCCCAGTACTCCATTCCTCTGCAGGCTTGAGTTACTCCATTGGTCCTTGAGGCGATAGATGGCAGGCCCCTGCAACCGTCGCAGGTTACCCACAAGATCCTGCCGGTTGAAGTAGTTGTTGGGGCTGTTCACAGGGAGATGGCCTGTTTCCAGGTAATTTCTTCCCCACACTACTCCATGGTTTTGGGCTATCCCTGGCTTCAGAAGCACAAACCGACCTTTGATTGGTGGTCGCCATTCTATCATGGTCGCCACAGTGTGGGGCTGGTTGTATCCGTGGACCTGTTAAGATGTTGTGTGCCTCCTCTGAGTCTGTGTTGCCCACTGAATATGGGGAGTACCTGGATGTGTTTGACAAGGTGCGCGCCGGTGCTCTGCCTCCTCATCATCCGTATGATTGTGCTATAGCCTTACAACCCGGTGTCACTCTTCCGCGTGGCAGGGTGTATCCTCTTTCGGTTGCAGAGAATCAAGCCATCGAGGAGTACGTTGTGGATGCGCTTTCCCGGGGGCACATTCGCAAGTCTACTTCTCCAGCAGGAGCTGGTTTTTTTTTTGTGAAAAAGAAGGGCGGAGAGTTGAGACCTTGCATTGATTTTAGGGGCCTCAATCGAATCACGATTAAGAATGCGTATCCAATTCCGTTGATTACTGAGTTGTTTGACCGCCTCAAGGGAGCAACGGTCTTTACTAAACTCGATCTTAGGGCAGCGTACAACCTCGTACAGGTCAAGGAGGGCGACGAGTGGAAGACCGCATTCAACACCAGAAATGGTCATTATGAATACCTGGTTATGCCCTTTGGGTTGTGTAACACGCCCGCGATCTTTCAGAAGTTCATTAATGATGTCTTTTGTGACTTGTTGCAGTAGCGCGTGGTGGTTTACTTGGACGACATCCTGGTTTACTCTGCGTCTATGGAGTCTCATATCCAGGATGTTAAGAGGGTGCTGCAACGGCTGCGTGAGAACGAGCTTTTCTGTAAGCTCGAGAAGTGTGAATTTCACCGATCCCAGGTTGCCTTTTTGGGCTACATCATTTCCGTGGTGGGTTTTTCCATGGACCCTCAGAAGGTTTCGGTGGTTCTGCAATGGCCTTGTCCCAGTGGTCTTCGGTCCATTCAGCACTTTTTGGGATTCGCCAACTATTATCGGAAGTTTATCAGGAACTTCTCCACGCTGGCCAAGCCTCTCTCAGATCTGACCAAGAAGGGTAGTAATCCTCACGAATGGTCAAACGAGGCCATCTTAGCCTTTGAAGCTCTGAAATCCACCTTCGCTTTGGCTCCAATACTGTCTCATCCCAATCCTGGGTTGCCTTTTGTCCTCGAGGTTGATGCATCTGAGATGGGAGTAGGAGCCCTCTTGTCTCAGCGTCGGTCAGCTGATGGACCCCTACTTCCCTGTGGGTTCTACTCCAGGAAGCTTTCCTCCACAGAATGCAACTACCAGAGTGGAGACAGGGAGTTGTTGGCCATTATTCAGGCTCTCAAGGAATGGAGGCACCTGCTCGAGGGTGCTGTGGCTCCAGTTCTCATTCTCACGGACCACAAGAACTTGACGTACCTCTCGGAGGCTAAGAGGTTAACGCCCCGTCAGGCCAGATGGGCTCTGTTCTTGTCACGTTTCAACTATGTGGTCTCCTATTTGCCTGGCTCCAAGAATGTCAGGGCTGATGCCTTGTCACGGCAATACTCTGAGCTGTCCAGGGAGGACTCTGAGCCAACCTTGGTCATACCGCCGGACCAGATCCTGGCTGCCATTCGTACCAACCTGACTTCTCCCCTTGGGGAGCAGATTTTGGCAGCTCAAACTGATGCTCCTCCTGAGAGACCGGCTGGAAGATGTTTCGTACCTGAGGGATTGCGCACCCGCTTGCTACGTGCCTACCATAATTCCAAGGCTGCCGGCCATACAGGTAGGAACCAGTTGTCCTGGGTCATCTCTCGGTCATTCTGGTGGCCATCTCTCCGTTTCGACATCGCCTCATACGTAGCGGCATGTTCGGTCTGTGCCCAGAATAAATCTCCTCGACATCTTCCATTGGGTCTTCTGCAACCCATTCCCAATGGGGAGCGTCCCTGGTCACACCTAGGCATGGATTTTATTGTGGACCTCCCGGCGTCTCAAGGCCATATGGTCATCCTTATGGTGATTGATCGTTTTTCCAAGATGTGCCATTGCGTTCCATTCAAGAAATTGCCGACTACGCGAGAAATGGCTACGGTTTTCGCCAGGGAGATCTTTCGCTTGCATGGGTTGCCCAAGGTGATTGTCTCGGACCGTGGGACCCAGTTTGTATCCATGTTCTGGCACGCCTTCTGCTCCCAGTTGGGTATCAAGCTCTCCTTCTCTTCGGCCTACCACCCGCAGTCCAATGGGGCTGCGGAGCGATCCAATCAGGCCCTGGAACAATTTCTTTGCTGCTATATATCAGACCATCAAGACAATTGGGTCGATCTCCTGCCATGGGCAGAGTTTGCGAGGAACTCGGCTGTCAACTCCTCCTCCGGGATGTCCCCCTTCATGGCCAACTATGGGTTCCAACCCGCTGTATTGCCTGAGTTGTTCTCGCCACAGGACATTCCGGCTGTGGATAACCATCTGGCTGCCCTGCGTTCCTCGTGGGGGCAGATCCAGAGGTCCTTGAAGGACTCAGCACAGTGCCAGAAGCTCCAGGCTGATCGCAGGCGGTTGCCCGCTCCTTCATACCAGGTCGGAGATCGGGTGCGGTTATCCACTCGCAACCTCAATCTTCGGGTGCCCGCACCGAAACTGGCTCCCCGTTTTGTTGGTCCTTTCCGCATCCTCCGCAGGGTGAACCCGGTTGCCTATGCCCTTGCTCTTCCTCCTGGGATGCGTATCTCCAATGTCTTCCACGTATCCCTGTTGAAGCCTCTGGTTTGTAATCGCTTTACTGCCTCTCCACCTCGGCCTCGTCCTATCCGGGTTGACGGTCATGAGGAGTATGAGGTGAGCCACATCCTGGACTCTCGGTTGGTCCACGGTCGGGTGCAGTTCCTGGTCCATTGGCGCGGTTATGGCCTCGTGGAGCGTTCCTGGGTTCCTTCCGCGGATGTTCATGCTCCTGCCCTACTCCGTGCTTTTCACGCCCGATTTCCGCAGAAGCCTTTTGTGGAGCCGTGGAGGGGTAGGGGTCCTTGAGGAGGAGGTACTGTCAAGGTCCTACCTTTCCTCAGAGATTGTGTTGCTCCATGTGCTGGCATCCATCTTAAGTTCCTGCAAAGCATGGTGGGAGCCTTTATGCCTTCAGGCCTCTGCGGCTCCTCCTCCAGAAGGGTGTGGCTGAACACATTTAAGCCTGCTCTCTGCAGTTGCTCTTTGCATTCGTGTCCTGTATGTTCCTTTGCAGCAAGCTCTTGTTCTGTTCTCGTTGCTCTCCTGGTAACCGACTCGGCTTGGACAAGACTATTCTCTGCTTTATCCCATTACCTGACCCTCCGTTTCTGAACCCGGCCCGTGACCTGAGTATTCTTGTACTGTTTGCTACGTTGTTATCGACCCGGCCTGTCCGACCACATTATACGTTTTCCATCTGGCTCCCACCAGCTGTATGCCATTGGCAGCAATCGTTACCGCAGCTGGGGTTACTCGGGGGCCGCGACCTGGTCACAGGCTGCGTCAAGTCCATCCCCACCATCAGGGGCTCTGGTGAAGGGCAGCCTGGGGCTTAGACTCCGTGCCCTGAGGGACTCTGGTCTGTGAGTAGCGGCTGTCGTCAGTCGCTGCCTGACCTTACCATTAGGCCTGCCTGCCCATTCCACCGCTCCTGCCCTGACACAAAGTTATCATTGACATAACTACTGTATATTGGTCCATCCTTCCCAAACAGGATTTTCTAATATAACATAAGATACATTATATATATATATATATATATACACATACACTATATTGCCAAAAGTATTGGGACGCCTGCCTTTACACGCACGTGAACTTTAATGCCATCCCAGTCTTAGTCCGTAGGGTTCAATATTGAGTTGCCTCGCCCTTTGCAGCTATAACAGCTTCAACTCTTCTGGGAAGGCCATCCACAAGGTTTAGGAGGGTGTCTATGCAAAATGTTTGATCACTCTTCCAGAAGCACATTTGTGAGGTCAGGCACTGATGTCAGACGAGAAGGCCTGGCTCGCAGTCTCCGACTAATTCATCCCAAAGGTGTTCTATCCGATTGAGGTCAGGACTATGTGCAAGCATCAAGTTCCTGCACCCCAGACTCACTCATCCATGTATTTATAGACCTTGCTTTGTGTACTGGTGCGCATTCATGTTAGAACAGGAAGGGGCCATCCCCAAATTGTTCCCACAAAGTTGGGAGCATGAAATTGTCCAAAATGTCTTGGCATGCTGATGCTTTAAGAGTTCCCTTCACTGGAACTAAAGGGCCAGGCCCAACCTCTGAAACAAACAACACTATAATCCCCCCAAACTTTACACTTGGCACAATGCAGTCAGACAAGTACTGCTCTCCTGGCAATCCAGACACGTCCATTGGATTGCCAGTCTGCATGCCTAGGTGCTTGATTTTTTACACCTGTGGCCATGGAGATGATTAGAACACCTGAACCCAATGATTTGGAGGGGTGTTCCAATACTTTTGGCAATATAGTGTATATACATAAATAAATACACAGTACTTTATAATGCTGTTATAGTCAGTTATGACCTGATCACATGTGTTATTATTATATATTTCTATGTCCCTTATTGTTTATCTTATGATGCATTTTTTGTTATCTAGACCTCATATTAGTAATAACCATAAATAACTAATATGACCTTAAAGTGGATTTCCGGTCCTCCATAAAAAAAAATTAAAAGTCAGCAGCTACAAATACTGTAGCTGCTTACTTTTAATATTAGGGCACTTGCCTGTCCTGGGATCCAGTGGTGTTCTCAACCCAAGCTGATTCTACAATCGGCTGTCGCATGCTGGCCCCGCCATCTTGACTAAGGGAAACCGCCAGTGAAGCCTTGCTTTACCCGCCCCCCCAAAAAGGTGCCAAATGTAACAGCGGAGGTGGGAGGAGGCAGATAAGCAGAGCTTCCACTTTTGGGCGGAACACCACTTTAATGTTTCAGAAAACCTCTCAATCACTTACATACTGATATGGTTTACTGTTGTATACTCATATATTTTATTTATGTTTCCTCAAAGCCCAAATCTTACACTCCTTCTGAACAGATTTTTTTAAATTTATTTAGTTTTTTAAATTTTACTCCACTGAGCTCCTCTGTCTTTCCTGCAAGTATGTCATGTAGAACACAAAATGTCAGAAGCTTCAATACTACTGGAATGAACACATCTTAATCAAATAGAGTGCATGCATGGCCCACCAAATGAGAACACTCCTTACCATGGGAGCACACACCTCTGACTATCTGAAGGTAACCTTACATAGTAACTTCAATGATTCTATACAAGAAAGAGCCTTTCCTTTGATTCACTTACAGGCATCTACTTTCCTTCTCATTGTCAATTACTTGCCATTTATATGCACTCAGAAAAGCATAGTGAATTAACCACTTGCCCTCCGGAAGATTTACCCCCCTTCCTGGCCATGCCTTTTTTTGCTATTTGGCGCTCTGCTATTTCAACTAATAATTGTGCTGTCATGCAATGCTGTACCCAAACAAAATTTAAGTCCTTTTTTTCACACAAATAGAGCTTTCTTTTGGTGGTATTTGATCACCACTGGGTTTTTATTTTTTTGCGCTATAAACAAAAAAAGACATAACATTTTGAAAAATAAACAATATTTTTACTTTCGGTTATAAAAAAATATATAGTAAACTCAAAGTTAGTCATACATTTATGCCAAAATTTATTCTGCTACATGTCTTTGGTGGAAAAAATCCCAATAAGTGTATATTAATTGGTTTATGTGAAAGTTATAGCGTCTACAAATTATTGTATAGATATTGGAATTTACGTCATCTTTTGCTATACAGCGCTGCGCTAGTTTAACTGACAATTTTATGGTCATGCAATGCCATAGAATAATGAAATTTATGTAATTTTTCCCACAAACAGAGCTTTCTTTTGGTGGTATTTGATCACATTTGTATTTTTTATTTTTTGTGCTATAAACAAAATAATACCAAAAAGTTTGAAAAAAATCTATATTTTCTCATTTCTGTTAAACAAAACATCCAATAAACTCAAAGTTCATCATAAGTTTAGGCCAAAATGTATTTTGCTACATGTCTTTGGTAAAAAAAAATGTCCCAATAAGTATAGAATTAATTGGTTAGTGTGAAAGTTATAGTGTCTACAAACTATGGTATGAATACTAGTTTACACAGCTTTTACTTTCTGCTTGCCTATCACATTTCTTGAGGTGCTAAAATGCCAGGGCAATACAAACACCCCCAAATGACTCATTTTTGGAAAGTATACACCCTAAGCTATCTGCTGAAAGGCATCTTGAGTCCATGGAAGATTTTTTTTTCCACAAGTTTTTGGAAAATGACAAAACATTTTTTTTTCTTTTTACACAAACTTGTCGTTTAAATGGTATATTGCTCGCACATGCCATGGGTACATGTGGAAGTATATTCTACTACTGCGCTCCTCCTGTCCCGCTGCCTCAATCTTGTCCCATGCTCCCGTCATGCTGCCCCCCACCTGTCCCTCTGCACTCCTCCTGTCCAACTGTCCCTTACCTGTCCCTCTGCGCTCCTCCTATCCCGCTGCCTTGATCCTATCCCTCTGCGCTCCTCTTGTCCCACTGCCCCTCACCTGTCCCTCTGCGCTCCTCCTGTCCCGCTGCCCTTATGCTGTCCCATGCCCCCATTACGCAGCACCCCATCTGCCCCTGTGTACTCCTCCTGTCCCTCTGCGCTCCTCTTGTCCCTCTGTGCTCCATCTGTCTCGCTGCCCCTATTCTGTCCCATGCCCCCGTCATGCTGCCCCCCACCTGTCCCTCTGTGCTCCTCCTGTCCCACTGCCCTTCACCTGTCCCTCTGTGCTCTTCCTGTCCCGCTGCCTCTCACCTATCCCTCTGCGCTCCTCCTGTCCCCTGCCCTGATCCTGTCCCATGCCCCCCACCTGTCCCTCTGCACTCCTCCTGTCCCACTGCTCCTCACCTGTCCCACTGTGCTCCTCCTGTCCCACTACCCCTCATCTGTCCCTCTGCGCTTCTCCTGTCCTGCTGCCCCGATCCTGTCCCATGCCCCCCATCACGCTGCCCCCCACCTGTCACTCTGTACTCCTTCTGTCCCTCTGCTCCTCACCTATCCCTCAGCGCTCCTCCTGTCCCACTATCCATCACCTGTCCCTCTGCGCTCCTCCTGTCCTGCTGCCCCGATCCTGTCCCATGCCCCTGTCACACTGCCCCCCACCTGTCCCTCTGCACTCCTCCTGTCCCTTTGCACTCCTCCTGTCCCACTGCCCCTCACCTGTCCCTCTGCGCTCCTCCTCCTGTCCCACTGTGCTCCTCCTGTCCCGCTGCCCCGATCCTGTCCTGTGAAAAGATTGCTATGCCAAGTAAATAGATACCCTTTGCAGGCTACCTTTTTAGATTTACACAGGAGCACTAGTGCTAGAATTACTGCCCTAGATCTGACGTTCGCGTCACTGGGCCAACGCTTCCGTACACCGCTGCGTGCGCGCGGGGGGGGGGAGGCGAAGGTGCTTTTTTTAAAAAAAAATTATATTTTAATTATTACACTGTCCCTTTCATTTTTTGTATCACTTTTATTGCTATCACAAGGAATGTAAATATCACCTGTGATAGCAAGAGACAGTGAAAGGTATTCTTTTATCAGAAATCTGGGGTCTCTTACACCCTAGATATCTCCCCTGCCCTTAAATCATCTGATTTCACTAAGATCGTGTGATCAGGCACTTTCCGAATTTAAAAATGGTACTGTTTATATCTGGTGAAACCAAAGTGAGGAAATGCTTGTAGCTTCTGGTTTATTAGACTATAGAGATGATTAGGCCTTATTCCCGTCTATAATCAGCTCTATGGTTACCTGGCAGAAACTCCGGCTGCATTCTCAGATTCCTTAATGGTGAGCTGAACGGAAAAAAATTACCTAACAGATTCCTTTCTTGACATCGACCGATGTGGATGAAGAAATCTCTGCCAGAAAAGTTTTTTTAAATATATGCCAAAGCATAGGGGTGATCCACCCACTGACCAACCCAGGCCACCATGCTTGGGCATATATGTTCTTTTTTAATTGTGGATGAAAAATCTCTACAACAGCACTGCACACACTTACATATATTCGAGAGCAAGACCCTGTTGCTGTCAGAATAAAAAGATCAGTGCTGCAACTGAATGGCATTCCTGCAAAGAAAACAGCAATGGTTAACAATAAAACAGTAACAATAAAACAGAAACTCAATAAAACAACTATTTATTGAAATCAGTGGCAAAAAAATATTGTAAAATAAATATACCGAAGCATAGGGGTGATCCACCCACTGGCCAACCCAGGCCCCCATGCTTGAGCTCATATGATCTTTTTTTAACTGCGGATGAAAAATCTCATGCAGTAATGATGCACACACTTACATATATATTCTGAGAGCAAGATCTTGTTGCTGTCAGAAGAAACAGATTGGAGCTGCAGCTGAATGGCATTCCTGCAAGGAAAACAGCAATGGTTAACAATAAAACAGTAACTCAATAAAAAGACAACATTATTTTGGATGTTTTTTTAACTTTTTTTTTAACCTGTAACATCCAGATATTAGGATCTCTCTCATCAATGTAGATGTTTTGCTAGGGAGTATACACATCTGCAAATTTCTGGTTGAGGTGATTTGCGAGGGGCCAAATTTTGTGGAGCCGATCATATTCAGGGTCACCCAGAGAACAACAGAGTGTATTGTCATTGAAATGCATATATCGCATTATATTCTTACATCTATCCCTGGCCATGGAAGCAGAGAACATGAGCATATGATGAATGTGTGGAAGCTGCAGAATTTGTGGGCATCCAAACAGGATTTGCAAGCACATCAGGAATGACACTATGGGCTGTACGGGCCTGTGTGCGAATTCTTGGTGGCTGCGGGACACTACTTGTGTTAGCCACCGCACCAGCTTGTACTGTACTTATATCAACAAGTGATACTGCAGTGCTGGCATGAAAAATACCAGGATGTACTAGGCCGCTGGTGTTTGCCAGATCACCAAAAGGTAGACTGGCACTAGTTTTGGCACACTGCTACATATGAGAAACATCATGCAATTGTAACACCTCAGCAACCTGGAAACGGGGTTGGGTATGCCTGATCTTAGCAGGGACCTCTACTCCATCGTTTGAACTATCTGTCAGTGTGCTGCTGTTTTCTACAGGTTCATATTCTGAGGCAGATTCTGTCAGTGAGGCTTCCCCTTTGCTCTCATCTGACAGGCTCAGAATCCTGTAGGCATCTTCACTAGTATACCTTTCATTGGAAATTTTGACCACTATATTTATAGGTGCCTAGTGTGACTCATGGGACACTGCACTGACACTGCACTTGCTGGGGGAGAAGGGTGGGGTTAAGCGTAGGGACTAAACGCAGGTGCTGGCAGATGGAGAGCTGATCCTGCTAACACTGCATTTTTGGGGACACTACACTGTTGTGAACGCTGGTATAGTGCTGATCTGATCAAAGAGATCGATCTGTTCAGACACTATACTAGAAATTGAGGTTTATTGTGTATGTGAGCATGTTCCTGGCAATCAAAGGGTTAAATGAGATGACTGATGTAGCAGCAGGCAATCTGACGCTATCTAGGAGGGACACTAACTGACGCTAATGCTAGCTGAAGTCGCCTGTGACACTAATACAGAGACCAGTAAAAAAAAATCTGTACACTGTACTAACAACACTGGTGACAGGGCAGTGAAGTTGTTAACTGGGGGGGGGGGCAATCAGGGGGTTAAATGTGATCAGTGCTTTTACTGTGTGTGTGTGGTGCTTTGACTCCACATTTGAATTTATAGATGAGACTATAGTTAGCCCTTTTCCCCATGCTATACCACTTTCTGTTAGTAGAGTGGATTCAGTTTTTCTGACAGCAGAGGATCTTGGGACATGTAGTTCTATAGCCAATACATCCTGTATTCCTGAGTGCTGATTGGACTACAATTGCTAGAGAGATGGGGGACTGCCGTTCTCTTCCAGAGACAGATTGCTGGCCGACTGCTGCAGGACTCTGCATATCAGTTCAGCACAGCGATGACACCGATCACCACACCAGGAGTGCACCAAGATCTCTGCATCGGGACTGTCATTGTCTGGTCTTCACACAGATATCTCTGCTTGCCGTGCAATCCATCCTGCGGTAACTCTACACTTCCCTGCAACCAGCCAAGAGTCTGGGCGAGAACTCTGTTCCTAGGAGGCTGAGCTGTCCATAAGATTGGTCTTCCATCACTCCACAGACACTGCATGCAGACACCTTTACACTTCAGTACCAGGAGATCTTTGCTTTGAGCAGTACAACAGTATATCTGTTTAATTTAATTGAATTACTAGTATTCACTAATGTATATCGGCCCCCACCATTGCTAGCAGAAGACACCACATACCACACTATCAAGAGCTTTAAACATCACAGGACTTCAGTTGCAATATCTAGTTACAGGGATCTCTTCTCTTTTAAGGTCATCATTGCACCTGTGGTCCAGAGGGAGCTGAGAAGTCAGCAAGCCTTTTCTTCCTCCTCTTGCTGCTATGGTTGCAATTAAATAGTTGAAGCTTAATACTCATGACTGTATAATCTGTTAAACATTGATAATTGATTTATTCTATTTTACCACTGTTCTGCTTTTAGTTGCATATCCTAAACCCATTATTTATGTGGCCTACTCTTTTGAACAGGTTTAATATAGAGGTGTTACTAAAGAAAGGTATCTTTTTCATTAGTATTCTATACTGTTGAAATATGTCTGAACCCAGAGTATCAGAGGTGTTCAGAGGCTTGCAAGGTCAGGTCAGGGCAATCACTGGGAACCAGTGTATTATCAAGTGGCCTCTGTGGGAGTAACACTACATTAGGGGGCTCTGGTAAGTGGTTAGCCCTAACAGGCATAGTCATGAGCTAAAGGGTGAATGCATGGGGGATAAAAGCAAGGCAGCCATCTGGAAATGTGTACAGTGGTCGAGATTCCAGGAATTGAATGGACTGAGAGGGAAATCCATCAGCTAATAAAGAATCTGGTGCCAGACCAGGGGCCTATCACTTTGACATGAGGACGTAATTTGTTATGGACTGCACTTGCGTATTACTAGAGTGGAAGAAAGGTATACCGGCATGTTTTGGGTAGGATAAAATAAGTTTGGCAGAAGGGATTGAGGCCCATGATTGCATTGCTGCTCACAGGTGGATCATTGCGGAATCACCCACGAGCAAGAGCGGAAAGTGCAGTGTCATCGGATGCTGACTTACCCCTAATTGGGTTTCCCCCGCCTCTTTCTGCACAGGCATGAGCAAGCTAGTTGAGAACTTAGTAAGGAATAGCTCTGCTTCTTTAAGGAAAGGATATCAGAAGCATAGCTGTTTCTCGGGGCTGGTTCTGACCCCTGCGGGAGAGGAACAGTTTGAAACCTGGATGGATCAGACAACTCAGGCTGTGGAAGAAAGGAATGTTCCAGAAGTAGTCAAGAGACAAAGACTAAGCAAAAGTCTTAAGGGGCCTGCAGCTGAAGAGATTCACAGTCTGAGGATGGGAAACAGGATTGTGTAGCAATGGACTATATTGATGCTTTATATGCTGTGTTCAGCCGAATGGAGAAAATTCCAGACCCTTTGTATAAGTTCCAGCGCACTCATCAGCATAGAGGTGAGAGCCTTTCTGAATACATTACTAGAGTGGATAAAATTCTACAGCAGATTATCCTAAAGAAAGGGATTGATCCATGGGATACTGACAAAGTTGACTTGGAGGGGATTCTACAAAGTGCACAACCTAATCACCTGATTGTGCTCAAACTGTTACTCAAGGGATTGCAAGCAGCCCCCACTTGCCTGAGTTAATGAAAGAGGGGAGGGAAGAAGAAGCTTCTTCCTGTTAAGAAAGGGGAAACTTCAAGGGACCTCAGCAAAGGAGCTAACTGAGGGCACTGAGAAAAGTAAACTCTCTAAAAGACAGAAGGGTCTGAAATCCAAGCAAAAATTTAGGAAGAAGTCTCCTAGAAGCTCACTGGAATCCTCAACGAAGCTCAGCCGAAAGCCACCAGAGCCAGGGGGAAATTAGCAGAGAGTCAATGCACCACCTTAATCTAAATCAGAGGTGCTCATCCTGTGGCTCGCGGGCCACATGTGGTCCTTGGAGCCCTCTGGTGTGGCCCTTTACCTAAAACCAGGGAAGCACACTTCTATTATATCCTGCGAGTTTGGTGCATATTCAGAAAGTGCACCACGCCCTCCAGATATAATAGAAGTTTATGGCTTGCAGGAAAGCCACAGGTGCACTGCGCTGCACCTGCAGTGTGAGTAAACTGTAGTGCATCAGTGTGAGGGCAGCCCTATATGGGGCTCCGGACAGTAAGGGTTCCTTACATTTGCGGTTTGGGTGGCGGCTAAACCCCATAATTGAAACATGTTTTTACCATACAACCCCAACCACTGGTGTAGTATCAGGGGTCGCAATGGTGACCCCACCCCATGCTTCAGGGGGCATGTGTGGCCTCCCTGTCACATTCTGTTTTACACTTGGAGAGGAGAGGCAGCATATAAAGAAACCATTCTTCTCCTCTCCCTCGCACCAGAATTCAGTGGTTGCAGGTGGAAAATGTTCATTTTGCTATTCAAAATAAAAAAAATTCTAAATTCTGAACCACTTCATGTCATTGTGACCCTGTTACTAAATCACTTAAGTAGCCCTCGCCTTATCAAAGGTTGGGCACCCCGGATCTAAAGCTGCTGTTAGATCATTCCAACAACTAGCAGGGAGAACAAAGGGTCAAGCCAACCATATAAAGCCAGTTGATTTGCCTGAGAAGCTTGTAGACCTCTCTCCTATAGTGTCAGATCGGGTGGAGGGAGTGTACACTAAAGTACTGCTAGACAATGGAGCCCAAGTGACCTTGCTGTATAGAAATTTTTATGACAAGTATCTGAAACATATCCCTTTACGCAAGTTGGAAGAGTTGGAGATCTGGAGTATTGGCTCTGAAAAATTCCCCTATGATGGCTTCCTTCTATTTAAAACAACTTTCGGCCCCTCTACTGTGTGGATGACAGAAACATTTGATATGCTAGCAGTTGTATGTTCCAGACCCCCAGGGACAAGACAAAACTCCCTATTAATTGGAACCAACACTGACCTAGTGAGAAAGTTGCTTGTTCAGCTAGTTGAGAATGAAGACCTCACACTCAAAGGAATACATCCTCAATTACATCAAGCATTTTGACAGGTGGTTCGAAAGCAGAGAGCCTCAACAGAAGGAGTAGGAAGATTGTGGAGGCTAGGAGCCAGGAAGAGAGTGCTGAAGCCAGGTGAAATAGACTGTATGAAGGCTACAGTCAAACTGAACTGGGATCAGTTGGGACCATTCTTCTTGGAGACTGATTCACAACAGGGAGAGATGGGAGAAGAGCTAGTCTCTGAAATAGTGCCAACAAGAGCCTTGTCCCAGAATGGAGGGAAGGTGCCCATTAGTCTCCAGAATGTTATAGACTTCCCCATCAAGTTAAAGCCCCAAATGTTGATTGAGCAAGTGAGTTAGGCTCAGGGGTGGACTGACAACTCATGGGGCCCCCGGGCAATAGGGGATCATGGGGCCCCTGTGTCCTTGCCCACACTCAAAGCACACCCAAAAAAGCCTATAAATGGTACCAGCAGCATTTCATGGGGCCCCCTACTGAACCTGAGCCCTCGGGCAGGTAAATCCAAAAGGGAGAGGGGGGAATGAAGGCTAACGCGTAGATGAGCATAGCAATACACATGAAAATACTCATAGAAATGGCAATAGTAATAATAATGTCAAAAATCTCATACAGAAAAGGTATATATATAAAACATGTACAAAAAAAAAAAAACACTATATATATATTTTTCTGGAACTATAAACAGAATGTCAGGGCAATTGGTTCCCATTCTGTTGTGACTGGAAGGTGAGTGATCACATGTGAGGATAGCAGTGGCAGCTGGGGAACGTGTGGGCATGTTTTCTGTTGAAGTGGGCAAGTACACATTCAACATATACAGGCATAGTGTACCCACCCATATTCACTACAACTCCCAAAGGTTGATGGGAAGTGTAGTTTCCTGAGAGGATATGATGTAATCCCTGCTGTTACACTTCCTCCTTGGCAGAGCAGATGCCGTCATTTTTTTCATAACAGCGATGATTTCCTGAAAATGCAATTAGACTTTTCTGTTAAATGGTAAGGAAATGTATTAACTGTTTAGTGATTTGTGTAGGGTGGTATACTAATGGGTGATTTTTTTTGCCTATACCGGAGTTCTTCTTTAAACTCTTCTAGGGACAAGGACCACCTAATTTTTCTAGCATGTTTGTGCTTGTTCTGTCTCATTCAAGTCAGTGAGTCATGGTCTGACACCAAATGGAACTTCCTCTTAAGGAAAAATCCAAAGCTTACTTTATGACCAGACCCCAATGCTGGCTGTTATGACAACAAAACAACAATCTTCCCATATGATTCCATGTTTTAATATTTTTTATGCCTGTTAATCATTTCCCTTGTGAAGATATCCAAAAAGCCCAATACTGACTGCTGGGAATCACCAATTTGTATATGACTTCAGCAGTCCTTTCAGACTCAGAGATGTTATTCAAGAAACCCTGTGTAATATCCCCTTCGCTTCTCCTGACAGCAACATAAAATGTTATATAAGGAGGTAAGGGGGGGTGAAGGAGCTGGGCCAGCACAAAGAATACTTTGAAAGCCATGTGCCAGGGAACTCACTAGTCAAAGACACATTGCAAGTGAATAAAAAATATTGTATTGAAAGGAACAACACTGCTAGTAAGCATTTAAAATACTTTTTCTTTTTCTGTGCATTTACCTACAAAAGTTAGTGACAGGCAACTCTGTCTGTTCAGTCCTGGGAGATTAGCTTAAGGGTACTCTCTGAGAGCAAGAATTGAGAGTAAGAAATTTGAGGGTGTAGTCTGCTGATATTTATTACTCTGACATGCAAAATTCTACATAACAATATTACATAGAGCGGGATGCATACTGAGAAATTTTGTGGCAATATTTTACTCTTTCTTCTAACAATAAATACTTAGAATGGCAAATTATGACTGAGTTTCCTTGAGGAGTCCACGTCAATCTGCCATTCAAGATTTTGAGCTATCGGGTCCATAGTATGTAGGGCAATGTACAGAGGTCAGTAGGGTGTAGTACTGCAAACAGGAGTTAGTAGTATGTAGGGCAGATTACAGAGGTCAGTAGTATGTAGTGCAGCATACAGGGGTCAGTAGTATGTACAGCAATGTACAGGGATTATTAGTATTTTGGGCTGCATATAAAGGTCAATAGTAGGTAGGCCTGGGTTAAGTAGTATGTAATGCAGTGTAAAGGGGTCTGTAGTATATAGGGCAATGTACAGAGGTCAGTAGTATATAGGCCAAGGTACCAGGCAGGGGCTGATTGGCAACTTTTGGCCCATGGGGCAAGTACAACCCAGAGGTCCACGGTGCAGCAACTCGGCCCCCCTTCCGCTCTCCCTCTTCCCTGCCTCCTCCTGACCACCATCCTAGGTTAAGGATCGGCTCCTGGTACTCTCTGCTCATTGGACGGGTAAGGTTGGACAGCGCCTGCTGCATTGACCTGTATCTAGGAGACAGTAACCAGTCTTTGAGCTTGTTTTTTTTTTATTTTATTAGAGGAATTCAACTTGGATGTGGTAAGGAATATATGGCAAGAAGCACCATCCATGTCGGGGGGGGGGGCAGCCTGCACCTGTCCTTGTCCTCATCCCGCACACGGTAGGACACCAATGGAGACTTTTTCCTCCTCTTCACCAGGAAGCCTTTAGGCATGTCTGACACGGTTACCAACCTCCTGAAGTGGAATTTACTGACATCAAAAATTTAGCTACAGCACCAATTTGTTTACTGCATAAACTCATGAAATTTACTAACAAAGCCACATATTTACTGACACTTAACAAATACATAAAATGACCATTTTCGGTGCAAAACAATTTATGTATCAATATTTAGTTGGTGCTATTAGCAATCAGGGATGTTGGATTCTTATCGCTTCACATAGTTCCGGCCTCTCTGTGCACCCCCCCCCCATGAGGTTTCCCGGGCTACACTTGCCCATCTGCGGGCTCGGCTCAATGCTCCCCTCCCCTTCTTGTGCTGACCCAGAAGTACAGAAGTAACATTACAATGTCACTTATGGGTCCCCGCTGAGAGATTTTAATGCAATCCCCGGGAAAGAATGTAATATGGTGCGCTGTGCACCACATTACATTCAGTGGAGCAGAAGGGAGACATCCAGGGTCTTTTAGACCTTGGATGTCTCAAAGAGAACTTGTCACCAAAAATCATCACATAGGGGACTCTGTCCCCTATGTGATGAAAAAAAAAAGATAATTTTTTTTTTATTGTAAAAAATTAAAGTTACACCCAAGCTCATACCATCCCCCCCACAAAATATTGAGGTCCCCACCCCACATATACGCACATACAAACGTAAAAGCACACTCTGGGGCGCCTACGCATGAAACCGTAGTTTACAGGGGTCAGAAGTATATAGGGCAGTGTACAGAGGCTAGCAGTATGTAGGGCAGTTTACAGGGGTAATTAGTATGTAAAGCTGTGCATATGCATCAGTATCTTGTAGGGTAACGTGCAGGGGTTAGTAATTTGTAGGGCAGATTATAGGGGTCACCAGTTCAGAGGACAATGGGTCAGAAGGATGGAGGGAAAAGTTCAGGTAGGGCAGTATACAAGGTTCAGTAGGGCAAAAGACACTATGGCAGTGTACAGGGTTCAGCAATAGAACAGTGTATAGGTACAGGTATTATATTATTTATATATATGTATGATGGACAAGTAGAATAATTAAAGTAATTCTAAAGGCTTATTTTTTTTTAAATAACAAACATGTCTATACTTACCTGCTGTGTGCAGTGGTTTTGCACAGAGCAGCCTGGATCCTTCTCTTCTCGGGTCCCCCAGCAGCGCTCCTGTCCCCTCCCTCCTGTCACGTGCCCCCCAAAGCAAGCAGCTTGCTATGGGGGCCACCCTTTGCTCCATGATTTCATTTACACACGGATCTGGCCCTGCCCCCTCTCTCTTTTCATTGGCTTACTGGCTGTGACTGACAGCAGTGACTCCTGCTTTTGTCTCATCCAAAGAGGAGAGGGAGACCTGGGATAGCCAAGACTCCAGTGCACATCGCTGGATCGAGAGGGGGCTTAGGTGAGTATTGGGGGGCTGGGGGGATGCTGCACAGAGAAGGTTTTTTTTATCTTCATGCATAAAATGCATGAAGTTAGAAATGACCTTGAGCCTTTACAACCACTTTAAATGGACACATAGGGGTTGATTTACTAAAACTGGAGAGTGCAAAATCTGCCAATCAGATTCTAACTTCAGCCTGTTCAATTAAGCTTTGACAAAAAAAAACTGAAAGCTGATTGGTTTCTATGCAGAACTGTCCAGATTTTGCCCTCTCCATTTTTTAGTAAATCAACTCCAGTGGGTCTAAAATGTGTAAAATTATATAAACAATTCTTTATGAAAATAATACATCTTGATACAAATATTATTTTGTATAGTGGTGAGATTACATTTTTGTGTGTGTAATAAAAGAAAAATACATTTAATAAAATAAATTGATATGTTGTGATTAGGTAAAATAAAAATGTTTTAATTCATTCATTCTTTATTCTTTTTGAGTGCATAAAAATAACCAGTAATTGAGGGTGGCAAGGAAAGTTGATGCCTGTAATTAAATCAGTGGAAAAGCTCTCTCTTATATAGAATCAAGGAAGTTACTATGTGAGATAACCTTTAGATAGCCAAAGGTGTGTGTGTGTGTCTATGGCAAGGAGTGTTCTAAGTCGGTGGGCCATGCATGTGCTTTATTTGATTGGGAGTTGTTTGTTCCACTAGTGTTGATGCTTCTGATACTTTATGTGCCACATGCTGTGTATGTGGGAGAGACAGAGGGACTTAGTGGAGCACAAAAGGAAGGCTAGACTAAATCAATGTAGAGATACAGTATGCACAGCAGGAGTGTGAGAATTGTGCTGTAAGGATATGTGGATAAAATATATACAATAGTGAACCATATCAGTATGAGGAGTGATTGAGAGGTTTTCTGAAACCTTAAGGGCAAGTTACTTGTTTAGTTATAAATAATCTGGATCTAGAAAACATAAAACCATAAAATATACCACAAGATAAATAAAATAAAGCATACAACAGAATAAATGTACATATGATAAGATGATAATTTTCTATATTCTCAATATTATAAAGTACATATGTGATGTTATGTATATCCTGTTTGAAAAGGAAGGACCACTATAGTTATGACAATGATTACTTTGTGATAATAATACTGTGTGTGTGTTTCTATATATTTATATACGCATACTGTACATATAGATACATGAAAAAGGATACATACAAATATGTAGATAAAAGGATGCCGGCAGCTCGATCTTCCGCAATAAATTAATTTATTAATCCAAATGTGGTACAAAACAATACAGAGGTTAAGCATTTTGGCATGTGACCTTAGTCATAGCCATTAAATCCTCAGAATAACAGTATATTTATATATATACATAATAAATATAAATGGCCCAAAATGTGCCACATACCTATTTAATTTAGACTTGACACAGCATTTGACATGGTCGGATTTTTCAGACACAACAACATTGTTTTAAACATACAGGTTATTCATACAAAAATCAGTTAAAACTATAGCATTTTCATCAACTTAATATCTAAAAACCACATTAGATTTGCATTACATCTAAAATATAATATGGATTGCAAATTCTGATTCTCCAAAGCACGATGCGTTTCTTGGATTTTATCCACTTCATCAGGAGCTAGAGATGAATGTCTCAAAGTATAAAAACACAGATTGTCAACACATATTATATTACATCCAAACGTACTTATATACTGTAGTTCCTATAGTTCTTATATGTTTTTTAAAAAAACAGTTTTGTTGTGTTTGAAAAATCCCACCATGTCAAATGCTGTGTTTAGTCTATATACGTACATACATACACAGATACAAGCCCTGCCCCTGCCAGCACAGGTTATTAAGTTAGTCAATTAGGTTCAACCCACGAAGGCAGCCTAGCTGGTGCTGGAAGGAAAGAAAAGGGGAAAAAGAAACAGTAAAAACAGTGTTTACACAATACATTGAATAAAATCAAAACTACATCAACTATCATGCAGGCAAAACTGCAGGTAAGAAGATAACAGTGAAGCATTGCAAAAAATAGTGTTAGTTCATAGAGGGAATTAAAAAAACCCCATACATGCAATCAATACACCAGAAGGGTTAAATGGTTTTTTTGTCATCAGGAGGTAATTCTTGCACATGGAAGAGATCAATGTGCGATAACAAATATTCCTATGTAATACATGCATATATTTACTGTGTGTGTTTGATGTTTTAAATTATGAAAATGATAATCCAGATGCAAAATTACTGCAAAACAACCAACGGTACAAAAAGTGTGTGACCATGCAAAAGGCAGAGGTGAGGAGATAAAATCAACAACAAAACATAAAAAATAAAAATAAGAGTAAAAATAAAAATACATCCAGAAAAATGATATCCAAATGAATTAAGTTTACCTGAGGAAAAGGTTAGCATCCCAAAAAGGAGAAGGACCTGACCGAGGGGATGCAGAGGGGGGAAAGAAAGTGAAAAACAGAGAACTAGAGAAAGGAATATTTAATCTTGGTGACATAGTATTTACACAGGAGGAACGTTTAGTCCTGGAACAGGGCTTAAAACATGACCTACAAAAAATATGAACAAATTAATACATAAATCAGGGATCAAAAAACATTTTCTAGAAAAACAAGGGTAAGAAAGTCACAACCAGCATACTCAGTTTGTACCCAGTGGCCTTAGAAATAAGTCCACTTTTTATCCAAAATCCTCGAACCAGCAATATGTGGAAGTGTTTAGAAGCATTGTAGAAGAAGACATAAAACTCAGAACAATTTAAAAAAATAAGTAAGAAAATATGGCAGGGCATTAGAGCCTTAAAGAAAATAAAAGATATAGTGATCCACCCGGTGGATAAGGGGGGAGGAATTGTGATATTGAACAAAAGGGACTATGAAGCAGAAATTCAACACATTTTAAATGATGAAAGAATTTATAACTGAAGAGTAACCCAAATAATCTTCTAAAAAAATACCTTAAAAAGCTGATAGATAAGGGCTCAAAAAAGAAAATTATAGATAAGAAAGAAAGCAGGCATTTATTGTCTGAGGCCCCAAAAGTGCCTGTAATATACCAAGTACAAAAAATACATTAATATTTTGAAAGATATTGAAAAAGATGAGCATAGTTTCTTAGTTATTGCAGACGTCAAATCTTTGTATACTAATAATAACTAGGAGCCTATAAATGGTTCCTGAGCCTTTAAATGGTTTCTGAGCCTTTAAATGGTCTCACAGCCTGGTTCAGTAGGAATCACAATCATGGGAAAGACTGCTGACCTGACAGTTGTGCAGAAAACCATCACTGACACCCTCCATAAGGAGGGAAAGCCTCAAAAGGTAATTGCAAAAGAAGTTGGATGTTCCCAAAGTGCTATATCAAAGCACATTAATAGAAAGTTATGTGGAAGGGAAAAGTGTGGAAGAAAAAGAAGGTGCACAAGCAGCAGAGATGACCGCAGCCTGGAGAAGATTGTCAGGAAAAGGCCATTCAAAAGTGTTGGGAACTTTCACTAGAAGTGGACTGAGGCTGGAGTCAGTGCATCAAGAGCCACCACACACAGACGGATCCTGGACATGGGCTTAAAATGTATTCCTCTTGTCAAGCCGCTCCTGAACAACAAACAATGTCAGAAGTGTCTTACCTGGGCTAAAGAAAAACAGACCTGGTCTGTTGCTCAGTGGTCCAAAGTTCTCTTTTCTGATGAGAGCAACTTTTGCATCTCATTTGGAAACCAAGGACCCAGAGTATGGAGGAAGAATGGAGAGGCACACACTGCAAGATGCTTGAAGTCCAGTGTGAAGTTTCCACAGTCTGTTGATTTGGGGAGCCATGTCATCTGCTGGTGTTGGTCCACTGTGCTACATTAAGTTCAGGGTCAACGCAGCCGTCTACCAGGAGATTTTGGAGCACTTCATGCTTCCTTCCGCAGATGAGCTTTATGGGGATGCTGACTTCATTTTCCAGCAGGACTTGGCACATGCCCACACTGCCAAAAGCACCAAAACCTAGTTCAATGACCATGGGATTACTGTGCTTGATTGGCCAGCAAACTCGCCTGACCTGAACCCCATAGAGAATCTATGGGGCATTGCCAAGAGAAAGATGAGAGACATGAGACCGAACAATGCAGAAGAGCTGAAGGCCGCTATTGAAGCATTCTGGTCTTCCATAACACCTCAGCAGTGCCACAGGTTGATAGCTTCCATGCCACGCCACATTGAGGCAGTAATTGATGCAAAAGGGTCCCTAACCAAGTACTGAGTACATATGCATGCTTATACTTTTCAGAGGACTGATATTGTTCTATGTGCAATCCTTGTTTTATTGATTGCGTGTAATATTCTAATTTTCTGAGATTGTGGATTTGGAGTTTTCAAGAGCTGTAAGCCATAATCATCACAATTATGACAAATCACGGCTTGAACTATCTTGCTTTGCATGTAATGAGTCTATCTCATATATTAGTTTCACCTTTTAAGTTGCATTCCTGAAATAAATGAACTTTTGCACGATATTCTAATTTTTCGAGTTTCACCTGTACAGAGCAGGAAAGTGACAGTGACACATTCCTCTGGTACATTGATACCTGCTGGTTCACAGTACAGTTTTGGTATGTTGTTTCCCTGCGTTGCTGTGCAAGTGGGCAAGGGATACATGAGCCCGGATGCATCAGAGCAGGAAAAAGACAAATCTGACATCTAATAAAAGGCAGGGAATACCTCCACTGCCTGCGTTTGCATCTGGTTGTTTCTCAGATTATAAATTAAGCATATAGCTATTATCCTGAGCATTAGGACATAAAAGTTGGGCCCCAATGAGCTGACCAGCAGAAGAAAGGGGATATATTACAGACTGCTGGACTGTTATGTGTTGTAGATCTTCTTAGTTAGGATCGCCCCAATGCAGGGGCGGACTGACAACTCATGGGGCCACCGGGCAATAGGGGATCATGGGGCCCCTGTGTCCTTGCCCAAACTCAAAAAAGCCTATGAAAATGGTACCTACTGACCCGGGGCCCTCGGGCGGTGCCCGAGGTTCCAAATGGTCAGTCCGCCCCTGCCCCAATGTAGAGATTATGTGGGGTCGCTCTCTATGCCAGTTGTTTTTACAATATATATTTCTTACTGCTGTTTACCCATTTACAGCATTTGTCTTGCTTTGTTGAATCTTTTGCTGTATCATTTCTGTTGTTCATATCTTTGTTGCTACTGGGGTACTGCA
Source organism: Staurois parvus (assembly GCF_062004578.1). NCBI lineage: Eukaryota > Metazoa > Chordata > Amphibia > Anura > Ranidae > Staurois > Staurois parvus. The sequence continues at coordinate 1,010,182 of NW_028318372.1, forward strand.
TACACATGTGCAATAAATATTCCACACCTAGCCAGATGTGTCATAGTGCATGGTGCTATTTGCAGAGTTGTGAGCACAGGAACAGGATACCCAAAAAACAGTGGCTCCTTCGAGGTTAATCACGACAAACATATTACAGCTTAACTGTCTTCAATAGTTTTGCTATTTCAGGCTAAAAACATTTTTAGCAAGTGCAAATATTGCCAGATACTGTATACAATGTCCCTGTCACTTCCTGAAACAAAAGAATAGTAAAATACCTGCCATTAACCTCCCTGGTGGTATGATTATTTTCGATTTTTGGTGCTCCATTTTTTTGCATGGAAATATGTAGTTTTTTATTGTAGGCCTGTACTTTTTAGGAATAAGTCCCTGAAATCTGTCCGAACAAGAGTCTAGTAAACATTCCGGATATGATAAAACTTGAAACATGAAATCATAAATTATAATTTAAATAATAATCATAAAAAATAATAATATAATAATAATATATTTAATTCAATAATATAATCAAACCAAAAACACAGAAATTTGAAATACAGAGGCAAATTCGCACATCGCTGAGCAAAGTCGCAAAATCATTTTTAGTGTCTGAAGACGAATTTCCCCCACGAATCATTATCACTCAATTCTGCAAGTGGTTCTGATTTACTATCGCTGTTCTCTAGCCGGTCTAAAACCGCTTTTGACATAAAGGGACGCTTTTTGGACGCCATGGACTTTTCTAAGTTTCCAGGCAGAAAGAACAGTCAAAATGCAGGCAGGGCACAGGACAAAGCAGTAAGGACAAAATATGTGAAATGCATTGAAACAGCAATGTTTTACTATATAATAATCATTTTTTAAAAAATGACATTTTTAAAAAATTTCAAATTTGCTGCCAGTTCCGGCGCCCGTACGTCCCGACGTCACAAGGACCGGAACACGGAAGCCGGATGCCGGCATCGGCCGGAGGAGATGGCCGGGGACGCTGCAGGGGACACATCGCGGGAGCGAAGGACAAGGTAAGTGCTGCAGGGACCCCCTGAGCAACGCCGCATGGTAAGCTTGAGTGTAGCTCGGGGTTACCGCTTGTGGTACTGAAATTTTACCCCGAGCTACACTCGGGAATACCGCCAGGGAGGTTAAGGTACATTTACTACAGCCTCTAAGCCCTACTGTCATATCCTAATGCCAGTTGCTGGAACAGGCAAAGCTACAACAAAAATCTTTCCATATGATTTCATGTTTTAACATATTTTATGCATGTTAATATTTTTCCTTGGGAAGATATCCAAATGCCAAAGACTGCAGCTGAGAGCCACCTATGTGGATATAATGTCAGCAGCCCAAGCAGACTCAAAGCTGTAACTCTAGTGACCCTCAATAACATCCATCTTTACTCATCCCATTACAGCTACATAAAATGCTATGCAGGGAGGTGAGGGGAAGGTGGAGGAGCTGGGCCAGCACAAAGAATAGTTAGAAATCCAAGTGCCAGGGAACGAACTAGTCAATTTTTATGGCCAAGGCAAGGCACATTTCAGATCAATAAAAAAGTATTTATGGAAAGGAAAAACACTGCAAGTAGGCATTTAAAATACTTTTTCTGTGCATTTACCTACAAAAGTTGGTGACAGGGATTCTTTAACCTTTTTCCATCCATTCATAGTCTATAGATGTCGGACAGGAAGCTATTACCGATGCTGGTTAACTTACCTGTGTCCAATCATAGCAATCACATAATACAGGAAAGTGAGACTAAATATCACATTTCTCTGCTCTCAGTGATCACCGCCATGTGCTATACCAGCACCCTGATCACCAGCATAAACCATACAAGCATCCTGATCGTGGCCATACCTCATACCAGCATCTTGATCACTGCTATACCCCATACCAGCATCCTGATCACCACCATACCCCATACCAGCATCCTGATCACCACCATACCCCATACCAGAATCCTGGTCACTGCTATACCCCATACCAGCATCCAGATCATCCCCCACACCAGCATCCTGATCACCCCCATACCTCACACCAGTGTGCTGATAACCACCATACCCCATACCAGCATCCCGATCACCCCATGTGCCATACCAGCATCCCGATCACCCCATGTGCCATACCAGCATCCTGATCACCCCCATACCAGTACCCTGATCACCGCTATACGTCATGCTAACGACATGATCACCACTATACTCCATACCAGTGTCCTGATCACTACCATACGTCATACCAGCGTCCAACATTTTAGGGTCTCAACTGATCAATTTTTGCATATATATATACCATAGTTTGTAGACTCTATAGCTTTCACACAGACTAAATACATTTTGTACCCCAAAAATGTAGCAGAATATATTTTGGCCTACATTTATGTACAAAATGTATTTATTTGCAAAATATAACAGAAACTAAGCAAAATATTTTTTTTAAAAATGTTTGTTTCGTTTCATTTATATATAAAAAATAAAAAACCCAGTGGTGATCAAATACCACCAAAAAAAGCTCTTTCTGTCTACAAAAAAAAAGGATACAATTTCCATATGGGTACAGTGTTGCATGACGGAGTAATTGCCATTCAAATAATAGTACTGAAAGCTAAAAATTGGCCTGGGCATGAAGGCGGTGAAAGTCTCCGATCTTGAAGTGGTTAAAAACGAGTTGCTCTATTTGTTCAGCCCTGGGAAATTAGATTGAATGTGATCTCTGAGAGCAGGAAATAAGGGCAAGATAAATTTGAGAGCAATAAATTTGAGGGTGTTCGCTATAGATATTTGTTACCATGACATGCGGAATCTTACACAACAGCATTACATAACAGAGCTGGCTGAATACTGGGAAATGTTGTTACAATATTTTACTCTTTCTACAGACAAATGACAAAACATGACTAAGTGACCTTGAGCAGTCTATATCAATCTGCCATCCAAAATTTTGAACTATGTAGTATGTAGGGCAGCGTACAGAGGTCATGTAGATCTGTGTATATGGGACAGTATCTTGTAGGGCAATGTACAGGGCTTAGTAGTTTGTAGGGCAGAGAACAGAGGTCGGGTTGGGTAGTATATAGGGGTCAGCATGGCGGAAGATAAAGGTTAGGTATGGCAGTGTACAGGGGTCAGCAGGGTAGAAGTCAGTAGTGCAGAATACGGGGATCATAGGACAAAAATCAGTATGGACGTGTACAGGGTAAGAAGGAAGGAAGACAGAAGTCAGGTAGGACAGTATATAGGAGTCAGCAAGGTGAATGACAGTATGGCAGTATACAGGGGTCAGTAAGGCAGTGTATAGGTTATTTGAATGTAATTAGTTTATTTAATGTATAGGTTATATATATAGTATATTATAGTATATTCTCTTTACAATTATTCACACAATACATTGTACAGTTTGACTTTTCCATAATAGATAGAGGTACAAGATAAACACTTAACTTGATAGATGTGCAGCCAAGTGCCAGTTATATCATATGCCTTTCAGAGACCTAAAGGCTCCATGCACACTAGCATTTTATTTTAACCTCAAAAAACACTGGGAAAATGCTGGATAACAAACACTGGATAACAAACACTGGTAATAGTGATTTTTAGTAGCATTTTAGTCGCTTTCAGAAGCATTAGCATTTTTATAGTGCATGTGGAGGGAAAAAATACAGCTGTTAGGAGCATTTTATTAGCGTTTAGCAGGGTTTAGGAGCATTTATAATTTTTTCCTGCTGGAAAAATACTTCAAAAAACTCTACAAATTTGCTTTTTTCTACTCCTAGATGCCAAAGCTCAAAAAATGCCGATAGCCTAAAGTAGTGTGTATGAACACATAGAATAAAATTATTTAGCTTTTAGGAGCAGAAAAAAATATGCTAATGGCTTCTAGGAGCTTAAAAAACACTACTGTGCATGGATCCTTAGAGATGAGACTATGATTAATCCTTTTCCCCTAGTGCCCAGTGCTGGGAGTGCTACATCACTTTCTGCCAGCAGAGTGGATGCAGTTCTTCTGACATCAGAGGATCTTGAGACTTGTAGTCCTAAGGCCAATACATACTGTATTCCTGAGTGCTGATTGAACTACAACTACCAGAGAGCTGGTGAACCAGAAGAATGCTGGGAAAGCAGATATATTCTACAGCAAGAGACCGGCTGTGAAGGTCCTACCTTTTCCCAGAGGTTATATTACTCCATGTGCTGGCATCCATCTTGGATTTCTGCTGAGCATGGTGGGAATATTTTATGCCTTCAGGTCTCTGAGGTCCACCCCCCAGAGGGGTGTGGCTGATGACATATAAGCCTGTGGTCCGCACATGCTCTTTGCACTTGTGTCTTGTGTCTTTGTGTTGCTATAACTCTGTTCTGACTCTCGTGACTCTCCTGGAATCTTACTCGGCTTGTGACTCGACTATTCTTTGTGTTCTCCTTTGATCTGACCCTCTGTTGCTGAATCCGGCTCGTGACCTGTGATTCTCGTCTGCTGTCCTGTACCGTTTTGTCCCGTTGTTGTCGACCTGGCCTGCCTACTCTATTGTCTTTTCCACCAGCTACACGCCATTGGCGGTGGCCATTAGCGCAACTGAGGTGTCTCGGGGGTCGTGACCTGGTTCCTGGCTGCGTCAAGTCGATCCCCACCATCAGGGGCCCTGGTGAAGGGCAGGCTGGGACTTAGACTCCGTGCCCTGAGGGACTTCGGTCTGTGGGTGGTGGTTGTCGTCAGCCAGTGCGTTACATTGTTATCAGGCCTGCCTGTCCGTTCCTCAGCTCCTGCCCTGACACCGGCTCACTTTCTTGGCGTGGAATTCAGAGCTGAACACGGGGACTGCAGTTCTCCTCCAGAGACAGATTGTTGGCCTGCATCTGCAGGACTCTGCACATCAGTTCAGCACAGCAGTGACGCTGATCACAACACAAGGCTCGCATCAGCTTCTCTGCATAGGGACTGCCACTGTCCGGTCTTCATAAAAAAAGTCTCTGCTCACCATGCTGACAGGATGTCAGGTGGTAACTCTACAATTCCCTACAAAGAGCCTGGGTGAGAACTCTCATTCCTAGGAGACCATAGAACTGTTGAACATCTTTCTGTTATCACTCTAGAGACACTGCATGCAGACATCTTTACACTTCAGTATCAGATCATTGCTTTGAGCAGTACCACAGCCTATTTGTTTAATTTCCTTAAATACCAGTATTCAGTAATGTTTATGGGCCCCACCGTTGTTAGCAGAAGACAACACACACCACCATATCAGGAACTTTAAACACATGCCCTCCAGAGGATTTACCCCCCTTCCTGACCAGGCCATTTTTTGCGTTACGCCACTGAGTTACTTTAACTGACAATTGCGCGGTCATGCAACGCTGCACTCAAATGAAATTTAAGTCCTTTTTTTCGAGATTTCTTTCAGTGGTATTTGATCGCCTGTGCGTTTTTTATTTTTTGCACTATAAACAATAAAAGACCAACAATTTTTAGAAATAAACAATATTTTTTACTTTTTGCTATTAAAAATGTCCAGTAAAAAAACTTAAAAAATCTAATTTCATCATAGATTTAGGTCAAAATGTATTCTGCTACATGCCTTTGCTAAAAAAAAATCCCAATACGTGTAAATTAATTGGTTTACATGAAAGTTATAGCTAGAGATGAGCGAAGAAATGAAAAATTCGATTCGACTGATTCGGCGAATTCGTGGACAATATTCGATTCGAGTCGAATAAATTCGCTGTGAATTTAACTTAAAAAAGGGTGTTTCTAGGCTTCAGAGAGACTTAATATTAGTGCAGAACACTGTACCTTTAATTTAAATGCCCTTGGAGTCTGCTGGGGAAGAGAAATAATACTGTCAGTCAGTATGACATGCAGATGAGTGCCGTCGATCTTAGAATCACCGCACACTTCACTCATTTGGGCAGTCACGGGGCCAAAACCAGAGTGTGGAGCCACAGTGTGGCGGTGGAGGCAGCAGCAATGGGAGGCCATACAGCACCCTATGACAAAAATGGAAACCACCAGCAGTGTGAGGAGACCTGAAAGTGGCACATGGCAGAGTGTGGCGATAGAGACAGCAGCAATGGGAGGCCGTACAGGGACCCATGACACACTCTGGACCTGGCAGCAGCATGAGGAGGCGGTACAGGGGCCCATGACAGATTACGGGCCTGGCAGCAGCATGAGGAGTCGGTACAGGGGCCCATGGCAGATTACGGGCCTGGCAGCAGCAATGGGAGGCCGTACAGGGACCCATGACACACTCTGGACCTGGCAGCAGCATGGGGAGGCGGTACAGGGGCCCATGACAGATTACGGGCCTGGCAGCAGCATGAGGAGTCGGTACGGGGGCCCATGACACACTCTGGACCTGGCAGCAGCATGAGGAGGCGGTACAGGGGCGCATGACAGATTACGAGCCTGGCAGCAGCAACTTGGACAGGAGGACGTTCAGCTTCTGCACCGTCGGGTGCGTGCTCGCAAACTGTTGTCTCTTGGAAACGGATTCCAAGAAAGACTGCTGACGGAATCCGTGAAGAGGAGTAGCAGGAGAAGGAGCATCTGAACGAGCGGAATATGCCAACAAGCGACAACAGTGGCCCATGACAGATTACGGGCCTGGCAGCAGCATGAGGAGTCGGTACGGGGGCCCATGGCAGATTACGGGCCTGGCAGCAGCTATGGGAGGCCCGTAATCTGCCAGCACCCTATGACAAAAAATGGAACCCACCAGCAGTGTGAGGAGACCTGAAAGTGGCACATGGCAGAGTGTGGCGATGGAGACAGCAGCAATGGGAGGCCGTACAGGGACCCATGAGAGACTCTGGACCTGGCAGCAGCATGAGGAGGCGGTATAGGGGCCCATGGCAGATTAGGGGCCTGGCAGCAGCTATGGGAGGCCCGTAATCTGCCAGCACCCTATGACAAAAAATGGAACACACCAGCAGTGTGAGGAGACCTGAAAGTGGCACATGGCAGAGTGTGGCGATGGAGGCAGCAGCAATGGGAGGCCGTACAGGGACCCATGAGAGACTCTGGACTTGGCAGCAGCATGAGGAGGCGGTATAGGGGCCCATGGCAGATTAGGGGCCTGGCAGCAGCTATGGGAGGCCCGTAATCTGCCAGCACCCTATGACAAAAAATGGAACACACCAGCAGTGTGAGGAGACCTGAAAGTGGCACATGTTTGGGGCATGATTCATGGCGGATTTAGTCAGTTGTGTCAGGAACTGGTGGTTTGAAATCCAGACTAATCCACGCCTGATTCATTTTCACAAACGTGAGTCTCTCCACACTTTGGGTGGACAGTCGTGTCCTCCGCGGAGTTGCAATACCTCCTGCCGCACTAAACACGCGCTCCGATGCCACGCTACTGGCCGGGCATGACAGCCTTTCAAGGGCAAATTCAGCTAGTTGGGGCCAAAGGTCAAGTTTCGTTGCCCAGTAGTCAAGGGGATTGTCTACCTCGGTTGGCAGGGTGCTGTCCAAGTAGGCCTAAGCCTGTTGTTTGAGGTCCTGCTCCAGGTCCACCTGATGCTGCTGCTGCTGCTGCGGCTGGTTAGTAGTTTCCTCACTGCGCTGGTGAAGAAAGCTACTCATCATCGACTGCAGACTGAGGCAGCCGCTGCTGGTGGAGCTGCCACTGCTCCTACCACCCCACCCCTCCCCTGCTGCCATGGCAGCGGAACACGAGCGCACAGGGCCCACAGTGTCTGAGGATGGACGTTGGCGCAGACAGGCAGAGACCAGCTGACTACATAGGTGTTTTTTATAGTACGTTATTTTGGCCTCCCTCTCAGCAGGTGTGAAAAAGGCCACCATTTTTGAACGGTAGCGAGGGTCCAACAAGGTGGACAGCCAAAAGTCATCCCTCTGTCTGATGGTTATTATTCGGCTGTCGCTACGCAAGCAACCGAGCATGCTATGGGCCATTTGTGCCAAGGAATGCGAGGGACTCCCTGCCTCCATCTCCACAGCATACTGCCACGGTGCGTCTAGGTCCTCTGTCTCCTCTTCCTCCTCCTCTACCAGATGCTCCTGCTCCTCCACTCCTGTCCGCTGAGTGGAAAAACCACCCATTTCACTCAATAATTCCTGAGCACCAATGTCCTCCTCTACCTCCTCCTCTTCTTCCAGTCCTGCCCCCACAGGGGCCATGTGGCGTTGAGATCTGTGCGCCACGTCTACCGCACCCTGACCAGCCATTGTTAACAGCATTTGTTCCAGGACGTGCAACAGAGGAATGACGTCGTTCATCCCATAGTCCTGCCGACTCACGAATAGCGTGGCCTCCTCAAAGGGCCTGAGCAAGCGCAGGTGTCACGCATGAGCTGCCAATGGCTGACATCTAAGTTACACAGGGAGTACCTTTATCTGCTTTTAACATCAGGAAATCTGTGATGGCCTTTTGCTGTTCGTAAAGGCGGTCTAACATATGTAGGGTTGAATTCCACCTTGTTGCAACGTCACAGCATGAGGAGTCGGTATAGGGGCCCATGGCAGATTAGGGGCCTGGCAGCAGTTATGGGAGGCCCATAATCTGCCAGCACCCTATGACAAAAAATGGAACACACCAGCAGTGTGAGGAGACCTGAAAGTGGCACATGGCAGAGTGTGGCGATGGAGACAGCAGCAATGGGAGGCCGTACAGGGACCCATGAGAGACTCTGGACCTGGCAGCAGCATGAGGAGGCGGTATATAGGGGCCTACGGCAGATTAGGGGCCTGGCAGCAGCTATAGGAGGCCCGTAATCTGCCAGCACCCTATGTCAAAAAATTCAACACACCAGCAGTGTGTGAGGAGACCTGAAAGTGGCACATGGCAGAGTGTGGCGATGGAGACAGCAGCAATGGGAGGCCGTACAGGGACCCATGACAGACTCTGGACTTGGCAGCAGCATGAGGAGGCGGTATATAGGGGCTTATGGCAGATTAGGGGCCTGGCAGCAGCTATAGGAGGCCCGTAATCTGCCAGCACCCTATGTCAAAAAATTCAACACACCAGCAGTGTGAGGAGACCTGAAAGTGGCACATGGCAGAGTGTGGCGATGGAGACAGCAGCAATGGGAGGCCGTACAGGGACCCATGACAGACTCTGAACTTGGCAGCAGCATGAGGAGGCGGTATATAGGGGCCCATGGCAGATTAGGGGCCTGGCAGCAGCTATAGGAGGCCCGTAATCTGCCAGCACCCTATGTCAAAAAATTCAACACACCAGCAGTGTGAGGAGACCTGAAAGTGGCACATGGCAGAGTGTGGCGATGGAGACAGCAGCAATGGGAGGCCGTACAGGGACCCATGACAGACTCTGGACTTGGCAGCAGCATGAGGAGGCGGTATATAGGGGCCCATGGCAGATTAGGGGCCTGGCAGCAGCTATGGGAGGCCCGTAATCTGCCAGCACCCTATGTCAAAAAATTCTACACACCAGCAGTGTGTGAGGAGACCTGAAAGTGGCACATGGCAGAGTGTGGCGATGGAGACAGCAGCAATGGGAGGCCGTACAGGGACCCATGACAGACTCTGGACTTGGCAGCAGCATGAGGAGGCGGTATATAGGGGCTTATGGCAGATTAGGGGCCTGGCAGCAGCTATAGGAGGCCCGTAATCTGCCAGCACCCTATGTCAAAAAATTCAACACACCAGCAGTGTGAGGAGACCTGAAAGTGGCACATGGCAGAGTGTGGCGATGGAGACAGCAGCAATGGGAGGCCGTACAGGGACCCATGACAGACTCTGAACTTGGCAGCAGCATGAGGAGGCGGTATATAGGGGCCCATGGCAGATTAGGGGCCTGGCAGCAGCTATAGGAGGCCCGTAATCTGCCAGCACCCTATGTCAAAAAATTCAACACACCAGCAGTGTGAGGAGACCTGAAAGTGGCACATGGCAGAGTGTGGCGATGGAGACAGCAGCAATGGGAGGCCGTACAGGGACCCATGACAGACTCTGGACTTGGCAGCAGCATGAGGAGGCGGTATATAGGGGCCCATGGCAGATTAGGGGCCTGGCAGCAGCTATGGGAGGCCCGTAATCTGCCAGCACCCTATGTCAAAAAATTCTACACACCAGCAGTGTGTGAGGAGACCTGAAAGTGGCACATGGCAGAGTGTGGCGATGGAGACAGCAGCAATGGGAGGCCGTACAGGGACCCATGACAGACTCTGGACTTGGCAGCAGCATGAGGAGGCGGTATATAGGGGCCCATGGCAGATTAGGGGCCTGGCAGCAGCTATGGGAGGCCCGTAATCTGCCAGCACCCTATGTCAAAAAATTCAACACACCAGCAGTGTGTGAGGAGACCTGAAAGTGGCACATGGCAGAGTGTGGCGATGGAGAAAGCAGCAATGGGAGGCCGTACAGGGACCCATGAGAGACTCTGGACCTGGCAGCAGCATGAGGAGGCGGTATATAGGGGCCCATGGCAGATTAGGGGCCTGGCAGCAGCTATGTGAGGCCCGTAATCTGCCTGCACCCTATGTCAAAAAATTTAACACACCAGCAGTGTGAAGAGACCTGAAAGTGGCACATGGCATGAGAGACTCTGGACCTGGCAGCAGCAGGAGGAGGCGGTATAGGGGCCCATGGCTGATTAGGGGCCTGGCAGCAGCTATGTGAGGCCCGTTATCTTGCAGCACCCTATGTCAAAAAATTTAACACACCAGCAGTGTGAAGAGACCTGAAAGTGGCACATGGCAGCAGAGTGTGGCGATGGAGACAGCAGCAATGGGAGGCCGTACAGGGACCCATGAGAGACTCTGGACCTGGCAGCAGCAGGAGGAGGTGGTATATAGGGGCCCATGGCAGATTAGGGGCCTGGCAGCAGCTATGTGAGGCCCGTAATCTGCCTGCACCCTATGTCAAAAAATTTAACACACCAGCAGTGTGAAGAGACCTGAAAGTGGCACATGGCAGCAGAGTGTGGCGATGGAGACAGCAGCAATGGGAGGCCGTACAGGGACCATGACAGACTATGGACTTGGCAGCAGCATGAGGAGGCGGTATATAGGGGCCCATGGCAGATTAGGGGCCTGGCAGCAGCTATGTGAGGCCCGTAATCTGCCTGCACCCTATGTCAAAAAATTTAACACACCAGCAGTGTGAAGAGACCTGAAAGTGGCACATGGCAGCAGAGTGTGGCGATGGAGACAGCAGCAATGGGAGGCCGTACAGGGACCATGACAGACTCTGGACTTGGCAGCAGCATGAGGAGGCGGTATATAGGGGCCCATGGCAGATTAGGGGCCTGGCAGCAGCTATGTGAGGCCCGTAATCTGCCTGCACCCTATGTCAAAAAATTTAACACACCAGCAGTGTGAAGAGACCTGAAAGTGGCACATGGCAGCAGAGTGTGGCGATGGAGACAGCAGCAATGGGAGGCCGTACAGGGACCATGACAGACTCTGGACTTGGCAGCAGCATGAGGAGGCGGTATATAGGGGCCCATGGCAGATTAGGGGCCTGGCAGCAGCTATGTGAGGCCCGTAATCTGCCTGCACCCTATGTCAAAAAATTTAACACACCAGCAGTGTGAAGAGACCTGAAAGTGGCACATGGCATGAGAGACTCTGGACCTGGCAGCAGCAGGAGGAGGCGGTATAGGGGCCCATGGCTGATTAGGGGCCTGGCAGCAGCTATGTGAGGCCCGTTATCTTGCAGCACCCTATGTCAAAAAATTTAACACACCAGCAGTGTGAAGAGACCTGAAAGTGGCACATGGCAGCAGAGTGTGGCGATGGAGACAGCAGCAATGGGAGGCCGTACAGGGACCCATGAGAGACTCTGGACCTGGCAGCAGCAGGAGGAGGTGGTATATAGGGGCCCATGGCAGATTAGGGGCCTGGCAGCAGCTATGTGAGGCCCGTAATCTGCCTGCACCCTATGTCAAAAAATTTAACACACCAGCAGTGTGAAGAGACCTGAAAGTGGCACATGGCAGCAGAGTGTGGCGATGGAGACAGCAGCAATGGGAGGCCGTACAGGGACCATGACAGACTCTGGACTTGGCAGCAGCATGAGGAGGCGGTATATAGGGGCCCATGGCAGATTAGGGGCCTGGCAGCAGCTATGTGAGGCCCGTAATCTGCCTGCACCCTATGTCAAAAAATTTAACACACCAGCAGTGTGAAGAGACCTGAAAGTGGCACATGGCAGCAGAGTGTGGCGATGGAGACAGCAGCAATGGGAGGCCGTACAGGGACCATGACAGACTATGGACTTGGCAGCAGCATGAGGAGGCGGTATATAGGGGCCCATGGCAGATTAGGGGCCTGGCAGCAGCTATGTGAGGCCCGTTATCTTGCAGCACCCTATGTCAAAAAATTAAACACACCAGCAGTGTGAAGAGACCTGAAAGTGGCACATGGCAGCAGAGTGTGGCGATGGAGACAGCAGCAATGGGAGGCCGTACAGGGACCCATGAGAGACTCTGGACTTGGCAGCAGCATGAGGAGGCGGTATATAGGGGCCCATGGCAGATTAGGGGCCTGGCAGCAGCTATGTGAGGCCCGTTATCTTGCAGCACCCTATGTCAAAAAATTAAACACACCAGCAGTGTGAAGAGACCTGAAAGTGGCACATGGCAGCAGAGTGTGGCGATGGAGACAGCAGCAATGGGAGGCCGTACAGGGACCCATGAGAGACTCTAGACTTGGCAGCAGCATGAGGAGGCGGTTTATAGGGGCCCATGGCAGATTAGGGGCCTGGCAGCAGCTATGTGAGGCCCGTAATCTGCCTGCACCCTATGTCAAAAAATTTAACACACCAGCAGTGTGAAGAGACCTGAAAGTGGCACATGGCAGCAGAGTGTGGCGATGGAGACAGCAGCAATGGGAGGCCGTACAGGGACCCATGAGAGACTCTAGACTTGGCAGCAGCATGAGGAGGCGGTATATAGGGGCCCATGGCAGATTAGGGGCCTGGCAGCAGCTATGTGAGGCCCGTAATCTGCCTGCACCCTATGTCAAAAAATTTAACACACCAGCAGTGTGAAGAGACCTGAAAGTGGCACATGGCAGCAGAGTGTGGCGATGGAGACAGCAGCAATGGGAGGCCGTACAGGGACCCATGAGAGACTCTGGACTTGGCAGCAGCATGAGGAGGCGGTATATAGGGGCCCATGGCAGATTAGGGGCCTGGCAGCAGCTATGTGAGGCCCGTTATCTTGCAGCACCCTATGTCAAAAAATTAAACACACCAGCAGTGTGAAGAGACCTGAAAGTGGCACATGGCAGCAGAGTGTGGCGATGGAGACAGCAGCAATGGGAGGCCGTACAGGGACCCATGAGAGACTCTGGACTTGGCAGCAGCATGAGGAGGCGGTATATAGGGGCCCATGGCAGATTAGGGGCCTGGCAGCAGCTATGTGAGGCCCGTTATCTTGCAGCACCCTATGTCAAAAAATTAAACACACCAGCAGTGTGAAGAGACCTGAAAGTGGCACATGGCAGCAGAGTGTGGCGATGGAGACAGCAGCAATGGGAGGCCGTACAGGGACCCATGAGAGACTCTAGACTTGGCAGCAGCATGAGGAGGCGGTTTATAGGGGCCCATGGCAGATTAGGGGCCTGGCAGCAGCTATGTGAGGCCCGTAATCTGCCTGCACCCTATGTCAAAAAATTTAACACACCAGCAGTGTGAAGAGACCTGAAAGTGGCACATGGCAGCAGAGTGTGGCGATGGAGACAGCAGCAATGGGAGGCCGTACAGGGACCCATGAGAGACTCTAGACTTGGCAGCAGCATGAGGAGGCGGTATATAGGGGCCCATGGCAGATTAGGGGCCTGGCAGCAGCTATGTGAGGCCCGTAATCTGCCTGCACCCTATGTCAAAAAATTTAACACACCAGCAGTGTGAAGAGACCTGAAAGTGGCACATGGCAGCAGAGTGTGGCGATGGAGACAGCAGCAATGGGAGGCCGTACAGGGACCCATGAGAGACTCTGGACTTGGCAGCAGCATGAGGAGGCGGTATATAGGGGCCCATGGCAGATTAGGGGCCTGGCAGCAGCTATGTGAGGCCCGTTATCTTGCAGCACCCTATGTCAAAAAATTAAACACACCAGCAGTGTGAAGAGACCTGAAAGTGGCACATGGCAGCAGAGTGTGGCGATGGAGACAGCAGCAATGGGAGGCCGTACAGGGACCCATGAGAGACTCTAGACTTGGCAGCAGCATGAGGAGGCGGTTTATAGGGGCCCATGGCAGATTAGGGGCCTGGCAGCAGCTATGTGAGGCCCGTAATCTGCCTGCACCCTATGTCAAAAAATTTAACACACCAGCAGTGTGAAGAGACCTGAAAGTGGCACATGGCAGCAGAGTGTGGCGATGGAGACAGCAGCAATGGGAGGCCGTACAGGGACCCATGAGAGACTCTAGACTTGGCAGCAGCATGAGGAGGCGGTATATAGGGGCCCATGGCAGATTAGGGGCCTGGCAGCAGCTATGTGAGGCCCGTAATCTGCCTGCACCCTATGTCAAAAAATTTAACACACCAGCAGTGTGAAGAGACCTGAAAGTGGCACATGGCAGCAGAGTGTGGCGATGGAGACAGCAGCAATGGGAGGCCGTACAGGGACCCATGAGAGACTCTGGACTTGGCAGCAGCATGAGGAGGCGGTATATAGGGGCCTATGGCAGATTAGGGGCCTGGCAGCAGCTATAGGAGGCCCGTAATCTGCCAGCACCCTATGTCAAAAAATTAAACACACCAGCAGTGTGAGGAGACCTGAAAGTGGCACATGTTTGAGGCATGATTCATGGCGGATTTAGTCAGTTGTGTCAGGAACTGGTGGTTTGAAATCCAGACTAATCCACGCCTGATTCATTTTCACAAACGTGAGTCTCTCCACACTTTGGGTGGACAGTCGTGTCCTCCGCGGAGTTACAATACCTCCTGCCGCACTAAACACGCGCTCCGATGCCACGCTACTGGCCGGGCATGACAGCCTTTCAAGGGCAAATTCAGCTAGTTGGGGCCAAAGGTCAAGTTTCGTTGCCCAGTAGTCAAGGCTATTGTCTACCTCGGTTGGCAGGGTGCTGTCCAAGTAGGCCCAAGCCTGTTGTTTGAGCTCCTGCTCCAGGTCCACCTGATGCTGCTGCTGCTGCTGCGGCTGGTTAGTAGTTTCCTCACTGCGCTGGTGAAGAAAGCTACTCATCATCGACTGCAGACTGAGGCAGCCACTGCTGGTGGAGCTGCCACTGCTCCTACCACCCCACCCCTCCCCTGCTGCCATGCCAGCGGAACGCGAGCGCACAGGGCCCACAGTGTCTGAGGATGGACGTTGGCGCACAAAGGCAGAGACCAACTGACTACATAGGTGGTTTTTATAGTACGTAATTTTGGCCTCCCTCTCAGCAGGTGTGAAAAAGGCCACCATTTTGGACCGGTAGCGAGGGTCCAACAAGGTGGACAGCCAAAAGTCATCCCTCTGTCTGATGGTTATTATTCGGCTGTCGCTACGCAAGCAACCGAGCATGCTATGGGCCATTTGTGCCAAGGAATGCGAGGGACTCCCTGCCTCCATCTCCACAGCATACTGCCACGGTGCGTCTGGGTCCTCTGTCTCCTCCTCCTCCTCCTCTACCAGATGCTCCTGCTCCTCCACTCCTGTCCGCTGAGTGGAAAAACCACCCATTTCACTCAATAATTCCTGAGCACAAATGTCCTCCTCTACCTCCTCCTCTTCTTCCTGTCCTGCCCCCACAGGGGTCATGTGGCGTTGAGATCTGTGCGCCACGTCTACCGCACCCTGACCAGCCATTGTTAACAGCATTTGTTCCAGGACGTGCAACAGAGGAATGACGTCGTTCATCCCATAGTCCTGCCGACTCACGAATAGCGTGGCCTCCTCAAAGGGCCTGAGCAAGCGGCAGGTGTCACGCATGAGCTGCCAATGGCTGACATCTAAGTTACACAGGGGAGTACCTTTATCCGCTTGTAACATCAGGAAATCGGTGATGGCCTTTCGCTGCTCGTAAAGGCGGTCTAACATGTGTAGGGTTGAATTCCACCTTGTTGCAACGTCGCAGATCAGGCGATGCTGTGGAATTCCGTTCTGCCGCTGCAGCTCAATGAGGGTGTTCTTTGCGGTGTAGGAATGGCTGAAATGCATGCACAGTTTACGTGACATTTTAAGGATGTCTTGCAGTGGGATGGTGGATTTTAGGAACCGCTTGACAACCAGATTGAACACGTGAGCCATGCATGGCGCATGGCACAACCTTCCTTGACGCAGAGCAGACACCATGTTCTTTCCGTTGTCAGTCAACATGGTTCCGATTTTTAGTTTGCGCGGAGACAGCCATCTGTCGATTTCTCTGTTCATTACACTCAGCAGTTCCTCCCCTGTGTGACTACGTTCGCCAAGGCATACCAGGTGCAGCACAGCGTGACACCGTTGCGCCCTGCACATGTGATATGCCGGTCGGGTAATGGGACTTGGCACGGGGGTGGCGGCTGAGGACACGGCGGAAAAAGAGGTGGTAGAGGCGGACATGCTTGCTGGACCAAGGACGTGCAAACGTGGAGGCAAAAGCGTCGTGACCTGTCCAAGTTGCTGGTGCGGCTGTGCCGGCACCACGTTCACCCAGTGGGCCGTAAATGACATGTACTGTCCCTGACCGTAGTTACAGCTCCACACGTCGGCGCTGCCGTGCACTTTGGCAGAGACCGACATGCTCAAAGACTGGCCCACCATCTCTTCTACATGTGAATGCAGGGCTGGCACTGCCTTTTGGGCAAAGAAATGACGGCTTGGCACTCTCCACCGCGGCGCGGCACAAGCCATCATTTCTCGGAAAGGTGCTGAGTCCACCAGTTGGAAAGGGAGGGACTGCAGCACCAGCAACTTGGACAGGAGGACGTTCAGCTTTTGCACCGTCGGGTGCGTGCTCGCAAACTGTTGTCTCTTGGATACGGATTCCAAGAAAGACTGTTGACGGAATCCGAGAAGAGGAGTAGCAGGAGAAGGAGCATCTGAACGAGCGGAAGATGCCAACGAGCGACAACTCCCCTCAGCAGAGGTGTTGGAGCCTTGACTGGCTGATAGAGGGCGATTGACGACGTCGGGTGACGGAGCAAGTAACGGAGCGGGTGATGGAGCGGGGGCTGGGGCAGGCAGAACCGCCGTATGTTTATCACGGTTTTCCCAGGCCACCGAATGGTGACGCTGCATATGCTGACGCAACGCTGTAGTCCCAACATGGGCCCCCTGGCCACGCTTGCATTTCTGGCCACATAGTCGACATACGGCTACGTTTACTTCCTCGGGCGGCTTGAGGAAAAATTGCCACACCACCGAGTAGGAAACTTTGCCCCCGCTACTCTTCACTGGCTGACTGCTACTTCCTCCGTGCGCACCGGCACCACTACTGGCCGTGGTGGTAGGCTGCAGTGGAGCTGGTGCTCTACTCCGTGGACGTTTGGCTCCACTGACACTGATGCGACCCTGCTGCTGTCTCCTGGGCAACCCACCGACTGTTTTGCTCGCTGCCAAGCTGCCACCCTCTTCTCCTGATGATGCGGAAGAAATTGCCTGATGACGACGAGGCTGCCAAGTGCGATCAACCTCCTCATCATCAAGTAGGGTCTCCGCCTCACTACTAGCCCCCTCGGCTGCGTCTGGGTCAGGAGACAGACCTGTCTCTAGACCGGCTACCGAGCCACTCTCCTCGCCAGTACTTGTTCGCTTGGCTGCTGAAAAGGCCGATGTCTCCCCCCGTTCCTGACCGCCCTCTGTTAGCTCTTCCTCACTGTACAGTGGGGCTGAGCCCACAGCATGCGATACTTCGCTTGGTGAGGGAACAGCAAAGGACAGGGGCAGGTAGAGGACACGTGATTTCAGTGGGCTTGGTCCCGGGCCATGCCAACTAACGGTTGTGTCTGACGTACCCACCGACCGTTGGCTGTAGGTGTCAGAGGTGACCTGGGAAGAGGAAGACGACCGAGCCAACCAATCAATGACGGCAGGGTTGTCGGTGGAGACACGACCGCTGGATGACACCGGGAGCACTGGCCTCTGGCTGCGAATACTGCTGCCTCGACCCCTTCCTCTGCTGCCACGTCTGCTCGCTCCTAAAACATTGCCTCCTCTGCCACTCCTCTGCATGTTGTCTGACATACTATTTAATTCAACGATTAGGTGTCCCTGAGTAACAATTCTCTGGCACTCAGTAACAATTCTGTCTGTCCCTGAGTATGAATTCTGTGGCCCTGAGTAACAATTCTGTGTCTGTGCGAGTAACAATTCTGTGTCTGTGCGAGTAACAATTCTGTGTCTGTGCAAGTAACAATTTTGTGTCTGTGCGAGTAACAATTCTCTGGCACTCAGTAACAATTCTGTCTGTCCCTGAGTAACAATTCTCTGGCACTCAGTAACAATTCTGTCTGTCCCTGAGTAACAATTCTCTGGCACTCAGTAACAATTCTGTCTGTCCCTGAGTAACAATTCTCTGGCACTCAGTAACAATTCTGTCTGTCCCTGAGTATGAATTCTGTGGCCCTGAGTAACAATTCTGTGTCTGCGCGAGTAACAATTCTGTGTCTGTGCAAGTAACAATTTTGTGTCTGTGCAAGTAACAATTTTGTGTCTGTGCGAGTAACAATTCTCTGGCACTCAGTAACAATTCTGTCTGTCCCTGAGTAACAATTCTCTGGCACTCAGTAACAATTCTGACTGTCCCTGAGTAACAATTCTCTGGCACTCAGTAACAATTCTGTCTGTCCCTGAGTAACAATTCTCTGGCACTCAGTAACAATTGTGTGTCTGTGCAAGTAACAATTCTGTGTCTGTGCAAGTAACAATTTTGTGTCTGTGAGAGTAACAATTCTCTGGCACTCAGTAACAATTCTGTCTGTCCCTGAGTAACAATTCTCTGGCACTCAGTAACAATTCTGTCTGTCCCTGAGTATGAATTCTGTGGCCCTGAGTAACAATTCTGTCTCTGTGCGAGTAACAATTCTGTGTCTGTGCAAGTAACAATTTTGTGTCTGTGAGAGTAACAATTCCCTGGCACTCAGTAACAATTCTGTCTGTCCCTGAGTAACAATTCTCTGGCACTCAGTAACAATTCTGTCTTCCCTGAGTAACAATTCTCTGGCACTCAGTAACAATTCTGTCTGTCCCTGAGTATGAATTCTGTGGCCCTGAGTAACAATTCTGTCTCTGTGCGAGTAACAATTCTGTGTCTGTGCAAGTAACAATTTTGTGTCTGTGAGAGTAACAATTCTCTGGCACTCAGTAACAATTCTGTCTGTCCCTGAGTAACAATTCTCTGGCACTCAGTAACAATTCTGTCTGTCCCTGAGTATGAATTCTGTGGCCCTGAGTAACAATTGTGTGTCTGTGCAAGTAACAATTCTGTGTCTGTGCAAGTAACAATTTTGTGTCTGTGAGAGTAACAATTCTCTGGCACTCAGTAACAATTCTGTCTGTCCCTGAGTAACAATTCTCTGGCACTCAGTAACAATTCTGTCTGTCCCTGAGTAACAATTCTGTCTGTCCCTGAGTATGAATTCTGTGGCCCTGAGTAAGAATTCTCTGGCACTCAGTAACAATTCTGTCTGTCCCTGAGTATGAATTCTGTGGCCCTGAGTAACAATTGTGTGTCTGTGCAAGTAACAATTCTGTGTCTGTGCAAGTAACAATTTTGTGTCTGTGAGAGTAACAATTCTCTGGCACTCAGTAACAATTCTGTCTGTCCCTGAGTAACAATTCTCTGGCACTCAGTAACAATTCTGTCTGTCCCTGAGTATGAATTCTGTGGCCCTGAGTAACAATTCTGTCTCTGTGCGAGTAACAATTCTGTCTCTGTGCGAGTAACAATTCTGTGTCTGTGCAAGTAACAATTTTGTGTCTGTGAGAGTAACAATTCTCTGGCACTCAGTAACAATTCTGTCTGTCCCTGAGTAAGAATTCTCTGGCACTCAGTAACAATTCTGTCTGTCCCTGAGTAACAATTCTCTGGCACTCAGTAACAATTCTGTCTGTCCCTGAGTAACAATTCTGTCTGTCCCTGAGTATGAATTCTGTGGCCCTGAGTAAGAATTCTCTGGCACTCAGTAACAATTCTGTCTGTCCCTGAGTATGAATTCTGTGGCCCTGAGTAACAATTGTGTGTCTGTGCAAGTAACAATTCTGTGTCTGTGCAAGTAACAATTTTGTGTCTGTGAGAGTAACAATTCTCTGGCACTCAGTAACAATTCTGTCTGTCCCTGAGTAACAATTCTCTGGCACTCAGTAACAATTCTGTCTGTCCCTGAGTAACAATTCTCTGGCACTCAGTAACAATTCTGTCTGTCCCTGAGTAACAATTCTCTGGCACTCAGTAACAATTCTGTCTGTCCCTGAGTAACAATTCTGTCTGTCCCTGAGAATGAATTCTGTGGCCCTGAGTAAGAATTCTCTGGCACTCAGTAACAATTCTGTCTGTCCCTGAGTAACAATTCTCTGGCACTCAGTAACAATTCTGTCTGTCCCTGAGTATGAATTCTGTGGCCCTGAGTAACAATTGTGTGTCTGTGCAAGTAACAATTCTGTGTCTGTGCAAGTAACAATTTTGTGTCTGTGAGAGTAACAATTCTCTGGCACTCAGTAACAATTCTGTCTGTCCCTGAGTAACAATTCTCTGGCACTCAGTAACAATTCTGTCTGTCCCTGAGTAACAATTCTGTCTGTCCCTGAGTATGAATTCTGTGGCCCTGAGTAAGAATTCTCTGGCACTCAGTAACAATTCTGTCTGTCCCTGAGTATGAATTCTGTGGCCCTGAGTAACAATTGTGTGTCTGTGCAAGTAACAATTCTGTGTCTGTGCAAGTAACAATTTTGTGTCTGTGAGAGTAACAATTCTCTGGCACTCAGTAACAATTCTGTCTGTCCCTGAGTAACAATTCTCTGGCACTCAGTAACAATTCTGTCTGTCCCTGAGTATGAATTCTGTGGCCCTGAGTAACAATTCTGTCTCTGTGCGAGTAACAATTCTGTGTCTGTGCAAGTAACAATTTTGTGTCTGTGAGAGTAACAATTCTCTGGCACTCAGTAACAATTCTGTCTGTCCCTGAGTAAGAATTCTCTGGCACTCAGTAACAATTCTGTCTGTCCCTGAGTAACAATTCTCTGGCACTCAGTAACAATTCTGTCTGTCCCTGAGTAACAATTCTGTCTGTCCCTGAGTATGAATTCTGTGGCCCTGAGTAAGAATTCTCTGGCACTCAGTAACAATTCTGTCTGTCCCTGAGTATGAATTCTGTGGCCCTGAGTAACAATTGTGTGTCTGTGCAAGTAACAATTCTGTGTCTGTGCAAGTAACAATTTTGTGTCTGTGAGAGTAACAATTCTCTGGCACTCAGTAACAATTCTGTCTGTCCCTGAGTAACAATTCTCTGGCACTCAGTAACAATTCTGTCTGTCCCTGAGTAACAATTCTCTGGCACTCAGTAACAATTCTGTCTGTCCCTGAGTAACAATTCTCTGGCACTCAGTAACAATTCTGTCTGTCCCTGAGTAACAATTCTGTCTGTCCCTGAGAATGAATTCTGTGGCCCTGAGTAAGAATTCTCTGGCACTCAGTAACAATTCTGTCTGTCCCTGAGTAACAATTCTCTGGCACTCAGTAACAATTCTGTCTGTCCCTGAGTAAAAATTCTGTGGCCCTAATAACGTTTCTGTGGCCCTAAGTAACAATTCTCTGGCACTGAGTAACAATTCTGTCTGTCCCTGAGTATGAATTCTGTGGCCCTAACTAGCGTTTCTTTGTCCCTAAATAACGATTCTGTGGCCCTCATTAACAAGTCTGTGTCCCTGAGTAATGGTTCTCTGTCCCTAAGTAACTTCTCTCTGTCCCCAATTCTCGTTTCTGTGGCCCTAACTCTGTCCCTGTCCCTAGTACAGAGCGGTCTGCCTCTGTTCAATGACTGCAGGCAAATGAAGATTTCCAAAATGGCCGCTATATATACCTCGACCATTACACAGTGCTGGCTGGCTGGCTGCTGATTGGCTGATGCGATCACATGTCGTTGAGGAATGCATTATGGGGCAGCGCGCCTTGTCTGCGCGCCTTCCCCGACATCCCCGCTCCGTCGCCGCACATGTCAGCCGCCATTTTCGGAAAAATTTCGATTCGCGCGTCCGAATTAGGCTGTTTTTCGGATTCGGCACGAATCGAAATTTTTCCGATATTCGACTCGAATTCCACTTCGGATACTTCGATTCGCTCATCTCTAGTTATAGCGTTTACAAATGGCAGTGTATAGTATATATACTGATTTTTTTTTTTTTACTAGTAATGGCAGCTATCAGCAACTTATAGTGGGACTGACACTGGGGGGAACTGACTTGGTGTCACTGACATCCCCAGTGACACCAATACAGTGATCAGTGCTAATAAAAAGCACTGACACTTTACTAATGGCACTGGGCAGGAAGGGGTTAACATCTGGTCGATCAAAGGGTTAACTGTGTGCGGTTTCACTACGGGGGACTGTGTGTGTGCTTTACTGTAAGCACACTGTTTTGTATGGCTCTGCTATGCAAAGCTATACAAAGCAGTGTGCAGGAGCTGACAGGGGACAGATGTGTATTGTTTATACACAGGCGATTGACAGCCAAGGCCGTGAATGGTGGCACGGATAGAGCCCCCTACCCATAACTGCAAAATCACATATATATATATATACGTCATTTTGCGCACCCGTGCCGTCCTGTAGCAGTATTTCTGCTATAGGGTGGAGCGGAAGCGGTTAAACATCACAGGACAAAAACTGCAATCTCTAGTTAAAGAATACTTATATCTATTTATGTCGGAGTATATATTTACATAATTCTCGGCATCCACTATTGTGACGCAGGTGGCCTAGAGGGAGTCAACAAGCCTTTTCTTACTCCTCTTACTGCTGGTGTTGCGGTCTAATAGTTGAAGCTCATTATTCATGACTATAATTTGTTAAACATTACTAACTGATTATTCCTATTTTACCAGTGATCTATTTTTTTTTTTTTGTTACCTGGGGTTGTATATCCTAAACCCATTATTCTTGTGGTCTACTCTTTTGAATAAAGACTAATATAGAGGTGTTACTACATAATTGTGTCTCTTGCATTAATATTTTACACTGAAATATGTCTGAACCCAGAGTGCTAGAGGTGTTGGAAGGCTTGTAAGGTCAGAGCAACCACTGAGGACAAGCATTATCAACCCCCTGTGGGGGTAGCTCTACAGTAGTTATACATAGTCGATGGACAGGTAGAAAAATTAAAAGAGCAAATAAGATGAACTGTATAAAAATATATACATAAATAATTTTTTATAAAAATAATTAATTTAGGAACAATAATTATTTGGGAAAATTGTGAAATTTCTTTTTTGTGTAATAAAGGAAAAATACACACAATTCAATGAATTTATAATATCTAGTGATTAGGTAAAAGAAAAATGTTTTCATAATTACTTAAATCATTCTTTATTTCTTTGAGTGCATATAAATAACAAGTAGTTGAAGGTGGGAAGGATATTCGATGCTTATTGGTATATCACTTGAAAGGCTCTCTCTTGTATAGAATCATGGAAGTTCCTATGTGAGGTTACCTTCAGATAGCCAGAGGTGTGTGTGATCCTATGGCAAGGAGTGTTCCAAGTCAATGGGCCATATATGCGCTCTTTTTGATCAGGTGTTCTTTCCACTAGTATTGAAGCTTTCAACATTTTGCATAAGACATTAGTGATGGACTGAACGGAAGTTCGACTGCACACTTTGAACTTAATACAAGTCTATAGGAACTTGTAAATTCAAAAGTGCCCATTTTGAAGGCTTATTGGCCATGGGTACTTGGGTAGTGCCCTGAGGGACATGAATCAGTGAAAACAAATTCGAAAAGTAACGCTTTTTAAGGGGCAGTCATTTTTCATTGCTGAAAGTAAAAAAAAAAAAAAAAACTTTTTATGAAGTCATGTGGTATTTTAGTAGTGAAAAGCATGCATCATGTTTCAGCTGTCAGCGGGGTTCCCACATTTTGGCGTGGGGCTTCCCGTCAAAATCCATACCAGACCCGAAGGGCTAGGTAAGGATGGAGGGGGGGGGGGCCCGCACCGTTTTTTATTATTTTTTTATTACTGGCAATTCTTTCTTTTACATTCATCTGTCAGTGGGGAATCTCTCTGAAAGCTGAAACATTACCACATGGTTTTCACTACTAAAAAAATGACATGACTTGATAAAATAACTCATGCGGTATTTTAGTAGCCTTTTTTAGTGAATTTACTATTTTTCTGTGAATTCTGGGCATTTGGGAGGGTCTCCTGGCTTCTAAACGCAAACGTGCATAAAAGCGGCTAAACGAGCATAAACGTGGTAGGTAAATGTGGCTAAACTGATGTTTTTAACCTACATTTTCTAGCAGTCAGTTTCCAGTGGTCAGGAGAGTTTTTCAAACGCCCCGTGTACATGAGACCTAAGGGTGAATATACCATCTTGACATACATGTGTAGTTCATTTCAACTGTGCCCATATTTATTACCTCATGTGTTAATTTAATTTTTTTTTTTTTGTATTAACAATTTTTATTGATTTTCACATATATATATATATATATATATATATATATATATATATATACAAAGAGTAAGTTAAAAGAAAACACAGGAGAAAGAAGGAGCACATCGATGGTGAAATCTGCATGGTTACAAACATAATAATGTCACATAGCTACAGTGGGGAGGCCATCAGAACTGTACAGTTGGAGAAAGGTGGGAGGAGGAGAAATTATCCCATGGGTGCCACACTGCCTCGAACACAGTCAGGTACTCCATCCGTCTCACATCAGCAATAATTTTAAACAGAGTTGACATCAAAGGAGGTATAGCGGATAGCCAACACATAGGAATGCTTATTCTGGCCACAGTCAGAATATGTGTGGTGAGTTTCCTGGCCATTTTGGGAAGACCTGGGAATGGCAGGCTCAGTAAAAAGCATAGAAGCTCAAAGGGGAGAGAGGTATGCAATAACAATTGTAAAAAAGACAAAACCTCTTCCCAAAAAGGGACACTGGATCCACAAGTCCAAAAAATGTGGACGAGGGAGCCAAAATCTTTCCCACAATGACAGCAGACATGAATAACCTCGGGAGTTTTGTAGCACAGCATCAAAATTTTGCATGTATTTTCTTTATAAACCACACAGACAGAAGATTTAGATGTGTTTTCCCAAATCTTCTTCCATTGCATTAGATCAATGTCACATTGCAAAAACTAGAACCACTTGCGCATGTAATGATGAGTGTCGTTAGAGAGGGGGGCAGCAGCTATAAGAAGTTTGTATCTATTAGAAATTATGCCCTTTTGATGTGGACCTTGTATGCATAGACGCTCAAAGGGAGTGGGTTTCCCAAGAGTCAATGTGGGGGACATGGTGGAGAAAAAGTGGCATATCTGAAGGTATATATATAAATGTTGGGAAGGCATATCTTTTTTCTGGAGGTATGAGAATGGTTGCAGCTTTCAAGTAATGGGGTTTACTAGGTGGCGCAGTTGGAAGAGCTTGGCCGTGACCCAAGGGAGCATCCAGGGCACAGCCAAACTATCTGGAAGGTTGGGGTTAAAGAGGATATTAGTCAGTGGGGAGCAGTCTGAGGTCAATGCAAACCTAGTCCTACATTTCCGCCAAATATTCATGGAGAATTGCATGGGGCCAAGGAAGAGACGACGGATGGGGGTAAGGTCCACCGCCGAGGACGACCAGAGGAGAGAGCAAGGATGAGTCGGAGTCAATTGTAAGGACTCTCAGTCCACAGATTGGGAGGGGATTGGGTGGACCATGATGTAAGGAAGCGGAGATGGGTAGCATAGTAATAGGTCATGATATCCGGCACCCCTAGACCTCCTCTAGAACGCAGAGAGATTAGTACACTACATGCAATTCTATGCCGCTTATTATGCCAAATGAAGTGTAGAAGGGATTTCTGGAGGGAGTGTAGTTTGGACATAGGAACAGGAACGGGGAGAGTCGCAAATAAATACAAAAGTTTGGGTAGTACAGTCATTTTTATGACGTTGATACGTCCCAGGAATGATAAGGGTAGGGTATCCCAAAATTTCAAAGAGTGGAAAATAGCTATACATGGGGGGGGAGTTGACCTCATAAATAGAACTGTAGGAAGAAGTAAGGTTAGTACCCAAGTATTTTAGAGAACGGGTGCACCATCGCTATGGAAAGGATTCTTGGAGGATACGAGCAGACAGCTGGTGGGATGTGGAGTGGAAGTGCTTCAGTCTTGGAAGTGTTAACCTTGTAACCCGAGAGAGTCCCGAACTGTCGTAAAATTTTATGCAATGCTGGGAGGGAGATTTGGGGATTCGAGAGTGTAAGAAGGATATCATCCGCAAATAGGGATAGTTTGCATTCACAGCCGTGAGACATTATCCCTTGTATGACGGGATGGGACCGGATTGCAATAGCCAATGGTTCCAAACAGAGGATAAACAGTAGGGGAGAGAGTGGGCATCCATGTCGCGTACCATTCGATATCTGGAAAGGAGGCAAGAGAAAAGGGGCCAATCTGACCTGTGAAGAAGGATAAAAGTAGAGGGCTTTTAAAGCAGCCGCGAAAGGGCCACGGAAGCCAAACTTCTCCAAGACCATAAACATATAAGGTCAGCTGAGGCGGTCAAAAGCTTTTGGGGCATCTAAGCTCAATAAAATGGTGGGGATGGAAGACCGATTAACCAAGTCAACCAGATCAATGGATCTCCTGGTATTATTCGCTGCATGTCTGGCAGGGACAAAGCCTACTTGGTCTCTGTGTATGAGCTTAGAGATGAGCCTAGACAGCCGATTGGCTAGGATCTTAGTAAAAATCTTGTAATCAGAGTTTAGTAGAGCAATAGGATGGTAATTATCTAAGATAGAATAATCCTTGTCAGGTTTGGGAATTACAGAGATGTATGCATGGGAAAAGTCAGCTTGGGTAAAAAAATTAAAAAAAATTGTGGTAGAGAGAAAAAAGGTGGGGAGCCAGGATACCAATGAAAGTCTAGTAATAAGAGTAGGGAAGTCCATCTGGTCCTGGAGTTTTGCGTGAGGGGAGATGTTTGACTGTATCAAATAGTTCTTCAGATGAAATGTCAGCATTGAGGACCGAGATGTCAGAAGGCGATAGCTTCGGTAATAGTAGTGGATTGAAAAACCTATCAAAAGAAGTCTCTGTGAGAGGAGGATGGAGGTCTGGGGTCAAACAATTGTAAAGGGACTCATAATATGAGCCAAAAGGGGAGACCATTACATGAGGGTCATAAGTAGGGCTCCCATTCGGCTGGACAAGATGGTCCAGCATTGTAGAGGGGGACTGTGCTTTAAGTCTATTAAGCAGCATATGGTGAGGTTTGTTAGAGAATTCGTAGAATTTCTGCCAGAGGAGAGTACTCAAGGCTGCCTCACACAGGAGAAAGTGGAGAATGCGACAGGAGAGTGAATGAGAGCGGCAGATTGCTGTGATTGAAGAAATGTGGGGGGAATAGAACTGTGTTGTAAAATTAAAGGGGGGTTCACCCAGGGGGTCTAAAAGAAGAGAGAGGAAGGAGAAGGAAATAAAAGAAAAGGCGTGGAAGGAGCATAAAAAATAAAACAAAGATCCAGAAGAAGTGCAACTTGGCAGAGGAGATAAGGAGGGGAGGGGGGAGAGAAAAAGAAGAAGGTAGAGAGAAATTCAGCCGGAAGAGTATAAAACTGAGCATAATTTTGATATTTAGCTCAAAAAAATAAATCCCCAGGATTTGGAAAAATCTGAAAATATTACAGACAATATAAAAAACAAAGTGCCTAAAGGAGGCGGGCCTAAGGCTTCCCAAACAGGCTCAATTAAAAAATACCCTCACAGGAGAAACAGACCCCAGAAAGACAACAAGGAATATGCGAAAGGAGTGAGATGGAAATCAGTGTTGGAGAAAACTCCAGACTATCCCTAGGAATAGCCAATAGTTGTCAACAAATGGAAGAAGAAGTGGGGATGGAAAATGTAGAAGAACAAGATAAGAGTTCACAGCTGCCCACTAAAACAGAAATAGCAGAAATGGTCAAAGCACTGGAGAAATCTATAAAAAAAGAAATGGCGAAAATACACAAAGATCTGGGGCAAATATTAAGAGTGGAGGAGATGGAAGAAAAAGTGGATAAACATGCCAAAATTATTCAGAAGTTAGAAAAATGGATGATAGAAATAAGAAAAGAACAAAGAAATCTGCTATATAAAATAGAAGATCAAGAGAATAGGGATAGCAGATGCAACCTAAGGATACGAGGCCTTCCAGAGATCTCTCAAGGAGAAGATCTAATGGGAATAATAAAGAAAATGCTGAATACTATAAAGGACAGACCTACATCAGAGACTCTTAAAATTAACAGAGTATATAGAATAAGAAGACATCAACAAGAAGGTAGACAAGAAAAACTGAGAGATGTACCGTATTTTTCGCTCCATAAGACGCACTTTTTTCCCCAGAAAATATGGGGGAAAATGTCTGTGCGTCTTATGGAGCGAATACTGACAGTCCTCCACCTGTCACCGCCGCCGTGTTAGGACCAGCGGCTGTGCCCTCCCACTGCAGCCTGTCCCCTCCCACTGCAGCCTGTCACCGATGCTCTCCCTGCCTTATCCCTTCTCTCTCCGGATACTGACAGTCCTCCAACTGTCACCCCCGCCGTGTTAGGGCCAGCGACTGTCCCCTCCCACTGCAGCCTGTCACTGACGTTCTCCCTACCTTATCCCGTCTCTCAGCGGGCTGTCCCCGCAGCTCTTCATAGTAGGCAGTCCCCCGCCGAACTCAGCTCTGCCGGTCCGCCCTGCAGGTGTGGCCTGTCCTCGGAGCTCCTCCCCGCTCCTGGCATGTCTGTGTACTGCTCTCTGTGCTCTGCAGTCCGGTCCGCAGGTGTGGCTTGTCCTTACAGCTCCTCCCCTTTCCTGGCATGTGTCCATAGTGTGCTCCCTGCTCTGCAGTCCGGTCCTGTCTGTTGGTGTGGCCTGTCCTCGGAGCTCAGTGTGCCCCCTGCCTTCTGTAAGTTAAAAATGACATGCTGGGAGTTGTAGTCCTTTTCCTTGATGTATGGTGTCAGATCATTTGATATTCTGGGTGGAGGGGCCCTGTGGGGACTTTATATGATGTAGTATGTCCGCAGTCTCTGGTCATCTCCTGTACTGTGTCCGCAGTCTCTGGTCATCCCCTGTACTGTGTCCGCAGTCTCTGGTCATCTCCTGTAGTATGTCCGCAGTCTCTGGTCATCTCCTGTAGTACGTCTGCAGTCTCTGGTCATCTCCTGTAGTACGTCCGCAGTCTCTGGTCATCTCCTGTAGTACGTCCGCAGTCTCTGGTCATCTCCTGTAGTACGTCCGCAGTCTCTGGTCATCTTCTGTAGTAAGTCCGCAGTCTCTGGTCATCTCCTGTACTATGTCCGCAGTCTCTGGTCATCCCCTATACTGTCCGCAGTCTCTGGTCATCTCCTATACTGTCCGCAGTCTCTGGTCATCTCCTGTACTGTGTCCGCAGTCTCTGGCCATCTCCTGTACTATGTCCGCAGTCTCTGGTCATCTCCTGTACTGTGTCCGCAGTCTCTGGTCATCCCCTATACTGTCCGCAGTCTCTGGTCATCTCCTGTACTGTGTCCGCAGTCTCTGGTCATCTCCTGTAGTATGTCCGCAGTCTCTGGTCATCTCCTGTAGTATGTCCGCAGTCTCTGGTCATCTCCTGTAGTATGTCCGCAGTCTCTGGTCATCTCCTGTAGTATGTCCGCAGTCTCTGGTCATCTCCTGTAGTACGTCCGCAGTCTCTGGTCATCTTCTGTAGTACGTCCGCAGTCTCTGGTCATCTCCTGTACTATGTCCGCAGTCTCTGGTCATCTCCTGTACTGTGTCCGCAGTCTCTGGTCATCTCCTGTACTGTGTCCGCAGTCTCTGGTCATCCCCTATACTGTCCGCAGTCTCTGGTCATCTCCTGTACTGTGTCCGCAGTCTCTGGTCATCTCCTGTAGTATGTCCGCAGTCTCTGGTCATCTCCTGTAGTATGTCCGCAGTCTCTGGTCATCTCCTGTAGTATGTCCGCAGTCTCTGGTCATCTCCTGTAGTACGTCCGCAGTCTCTGGTCATCTTCTGTAGTACGTCCGCAGTCTCTGGTCATCTCCTGTACTATGTCCGCAGTCTCTGGTCATCTCCTGTACTGTGTCCGCAGTCTCTGGTCATCTCCTGTACTGTGTCCGCAGTCTCTGGTCATCTCCTGTACTATGTCCGCAGTCTCTGGTCATTTCCTGTAATGTGTCTGCAGTCCATTGGTTCAGAATATTTTTTTTCTTGTTTTCTGCCTCTAAAACCTAGGTGCGTCTTATGGTCAGGTGCGTCTTATGGAGCGAAAAATACGGTAATTGCGCAACTCCATAACTATCAAGATAAAGAAGAAATCTGGAAGAAGATAAAAGGAAGAACAGTGATAAAATACGGAGAAATAAATCTACAGATTTTTGCTGATTTAGCAGCAGAAACACTGATAAAGAGATCTCTCAAACCATTATTAGAGCAGATGAGAAAGCAGAATATTCGATACAGCTGGGGATTCCCAGCGTGTTTAAATGGATGGAAAAATGGTCGTTCAGCAAGACTGAGAGATCCTGAAGACTTGAGTGACTTTTGTGAGAGACTTGATTTACAGAAAGTAGATATTCCTGGGTGGGAAGTAGAAGAAAAGGAGATATGGGCTAAAGAAAAAGAGGGATGGCAGGTATTGTTAAGAAGGAATAGGGAGTAGAAATAGTAGATCAAGACTAGAGGGAGGGAATTGAATGAATTCATTTTTCTTCTTTTTTTTATGGAGGGGGAGTGGTTGGGTAGATGGGTGTTTGTTTTTTTTTTTTCTTTTCCCCTCTCTCCTCCATTATCTCCCTATAGCTCTGACTCCTTCTTAGGATTTTTTGAGCTTTTTCTTTTTTGAGTAAGGACACAGAGGTTTAGGTAGGAATACTGGAGGGACGTTCATGGTCAGAGCTTCAATCTAAAAAGAAATAAAAGGTGGGGTTAGGACCACAAATGATTTATAGGCAAGAAAGTAGCCTATAAGGGGATAGGGGGGATGAAGGCAGAGGGGAAAAGAAGGAGAGGGGTTGGGGAGGTGGGACAGGGAGAGGGGAAGGAAGGGTGGGGGGTTTGGAAGGGAGGATGGGAGGGAAGAAGGGTACGGGGAGGTAGTAGACAGCCTGCGACTCTCTGAAGCCTTAGATTATGGGGGATAGCAGGAGGTACACTAGTCTGGAGAAACTTTAGAGAACGAAGGGGAAGATATGAAGGAGAGAGGGAGAGAGAGGAGGAGGGCGAAAAGAGATGAAAGGAGGAGAGAAAGAGAGAAAAACAGAAGAGATTCATTTCATGATGTATAATGTTAGAGATATAAATAGTCCTGGATAGAAATTTAGGATCCTTAAGGAGCTTCAACATAGATTTTCTCTGTAGTGTTTTTACAAGAGACCCACCTAGTACAAGAAACAAATTTGAAGTTAAAATCTAGGCATTTTCAAGAGTGGTTTTATGCAGATTGCCCAGTTAAACAGGCAAAGGGAATAGCAATAGGATTTGTGAAAAACATAAGGTTTAAGTTGGAAGAAAGATGGGCAGATCCAGAAGGAAGATTCTTGTTTTTGAAAGGAAAATTACAGGAAATCGAATGTACACTAGCAAATATCTATTGCCCGAATAAGAAACCGGAGATATTTCTAAAATATACACTGAGGGAAAAAAAATAATAATAATTTGCCTGGTATAGGGCTTTTATTGAAGGTAATTATTCCCAGGTAGCCTATTTCCTTTTTCCTCCAAGTGAATTGGAAATCTTTTTGTAAACTCAGCTTCTCTAGCTTTGGGATGTTAATATTTAGAATCTCTGACTTTGAGGGATTTATTTTAAAATTCTATAGCTCACCATATTGTTTAAATAGTCTCATTAAAGCGGAGTTCCACCCAAAAGGGGAAGTTCCTCTTTAAAGACTGGTCCCCCACTTCCCATTAAGAACTGGCACCTTTGGAGAGCGGGGGAGAGCGGGTACCCAAAATTGACAGGTACCTGCTCCCACTTCCGCTGCGATCGCCTAATTCAGTTGTGAAGCCGCAAGCTGTCACAGCCGTGTGCCCACACTGAAGATGCCAGTGCCTGGAACACAGGATGGCCAGTGAAAGGGGCTGCAGGGAGGACACCGCGGGATCGTGGGACAGGTGAGTGGCTGTTTTTC
Source organism: Staurois parvus (assembly GCF_062004578.1). NCBI lineage: Eukaryota > Metazoa > Chordata > Amphibia > Anura > Ranidae > Staurois > Staurois parvus. Next base: position 1,042,396 of record NW_028318372.1, read on the forward strand.
AAAGTCAGCAGCTACAGTTTTTGTAGCTGCTGACTTTTAATTTTTTTACAGTGTGAGTGGAACTTCGCTTTAAGTTAGACAACATTATTCTGGGATTTACAATATAGAATAACATATCATCTGCATATGCTGCCACCTTATGCTCCACTTCCCCTATCTTTTTTCCTGCTATATTGACACACTTTCTTACCCTCGCCAGGACGGGTTCCAGAGATAATAGAAATAACAGAGGAGAAAATGGGCATCCTTGTCTAGTACCATTATGCATTTTAAAGAAATGGGATAGGGATCCATTGACCTTAACCACTGCTGACAGCCTGTTATAAAGCCCTTTAATCCACTTTAACATTTTAGGCCCTAATCCTATGGCCTCTAGCGTGTCAAACATGAACCCCCAGTTAACCCTGTCGAAAGCCTTTTCGATGTCAATCGACAGGAATATTGTCAGCATTTCTCTCTCTTTACTCTTTGTAAGAGGAGCAATGATCTTAAGCCATTGTCCCTTCCTTCTCTTCCAGGAATGAATCCAACCTGATCCAAATGTATCCACTCCAGCATCAGCTCCTTCAGTTATTAAATATTGTATCAATATTTATAACGATATGGGACTATAACTGGAACACTGTGAGCTATCTTTTCCTTCTTTAAGTATGATCATTATGTAAGCTTGCAATGACTCCTCCCTCATTTCCAACCCCTCCCCTAATGCATTTACATAGCCACACATTTTCGGGATGAGGACATCTCTAAATTTTTAAAAACATCCCACAGTATATCCGTCTGAGCCAGGGCTGTTTCCTGCAGCTGTATTCTTTAGGGCCAAGGTCATTTCCTCCGGGGTGATAGTTCTCTCTAAGGCCTCTAAGTTTTCTTCTGCTCTTCTTGGCATCTCCACCTCATTTAAATATTTCTGCCTATTTCTCTTCCTTTCCTCTTCCATTTCTTTTTGATTTCTGGGGCTCACATCATACAACCTGCTGTAATGTTTTTGGAACCTGTTGGTGATATCAGTGGTGGCGTGCACCATTTCTCCTTTTCCATCTTTAATTTTTTTCAATAAAGTTTTTAGAATTCTTTTCCTTTAACCTCCTCATTAAATATTTTCCAGGTCTATTCCCCCACTGATATTTTTCTTTTGAAACCCTGTTGAGTGTCCTTCTGGACTCTTGTTCTATAAGATCTTTTAGTTCTTCTCTTTTAAAAATGATCATCTTATATACGTCTGTACCTATTTTCTTTTTATGTGACTGTTCTAACTTATAGAGCTCCTCCATCACCATCTTAATTTTTTCCCTCGTTCTTTCTTTTTTTCTGCTCCTATCAAGATCAATATTCCCCTGATATATGCCTTATGTGCCTCCCAAATTATGGCTACTGAGAAATCCTTGGTCTCATTGAGCTTAAAAATGTGCTCAATTTCCAGCGTTAACCTTTTCTCTATTTCAGGATCCTGTATAAGCATTTCATTTAGCCTCCACAAAGTTTTGTTTATCCTGATTGCCTCCTACCCGTAGTCTCATTGTGACAGGAGCATGATCAGAGATGGACATAACCTCTATGTTGGAGATAACCAACGACTCCAATTATATATACTCGATCATTATATAATCCAGTCTTGAATATGAACCATGCACGGGAGAGAAGGTGTAGTCTCTTTCTCTTGGATGTTTCACTCTCCAGGTATCGGTCAGTTGCCATTGATATAATAGCTTCTTCAGTAGTTTTAATTTCCTATCCCCTTCTCTCTGCGTACCTGATGACGTATCCAACTGGGGATCCAGACATAAATTTAAATCTCCTGCCACAACTAGACTACCCCTTTTGAAATCAGAAAGTTTTCTTAACACACCCTCCAAGAATGTTACAGGGTATTCGGGCCATAGATGTTAAGAAATGTATATTTGAATCCTTGTCATTTTCTCCTCAGGAATAGAAACCGGCCCTCTGGGTCCTCCAATCTCTCCTCCAGAGTAAAACAATTGCTGCTCTTCTAGCCCTTTTAACTGAGGAGTCAGCTTAGTACCAGGTTGGATAATACTTCATATACAATGTAACGTTTGTCTCATGGGTTATATGTGTCTCTTGAAGGAACAATACATCTATGGAGTATTGGTGAATTTTCCTGAGTATCTTGTGTATTTTTGTCGGAGAGTTTAACCCTTTCACATTAAAAGTTATATATTTATTCAAACTCATTTCTACTGTTATTTCACTAAACCACCGGATTTCCTTTCAAAGGAAGATAGATACAGATAATTTAAGATATGGACGTTCTCCCTTCCCCACCTATAACACACCCTTCTTACCCTCCCCTCCCGTTATTTGTGTAATCTCTAAACCCCCATGGCCTACATGTTGCCCTGGAATCTGTCAGAGTTTGACCGCATGTTTGGCCTCCAGGCTACCCGCCGCTTTGGAGTCCACTCCCCCCTCCTCCTCCCCTCCACTCATTGTCTCAACTGGGAAGGAAGAGGACCGAGGGCGAAGGAGCTATGGTGCGGCTGGAGGAGGGCTAGAGATGTGGCATCAGGAGAGGGAGGGATAAAAAAAAGCCTTCAGGTTCTGGAAGAAAATTAAGAATACTCCTCCTCTGCCTTCCACCGGCCTCCTCCCACAAACCAGTCACCCCCCCCATCCTCCCCACCACATCTACCTAGTTTTTCTTCTTAGATACCCACTGCCACTTTCCTGTCCCCCGCCCTACCCTCTCTGGGGGCACCTCTGACAACCCTTCAAGATCCATTTTCTGTAAGTCTAGTTTTTTGCAAAAGTCACTAAAGTCTTCTGGGAACCTCAGTCTTGCGGATTTCCCATCTTTCCATCCAATCAGGCATGCTGGAAAGCCCCAGATGTATCAAACTTTTTTTCTTTCATCTGTTCTAGCAGCGGTCTCAAAGATCTTCTTCTGGAGAGCACATGCACGACCAGGGATGTGTAGCTCCTGAGCTCTGCTCATCCCCGACCCTTCCTGGCTCTCCCGTCATGCTACACAGCTCCTACTATGCTCCAGGTGAGCCACATTAGCTCCGCATCTGGCCTGGCACCTGGGGGACTTTTCAATGGGGAAGATTGGGCGCTAGAAGCCTCCCTCCGCACCGCCACAAGACCCACTGCCCTCACCGCTCTGGCGGTTTCTTTCCAGGCTGCAATCCCCGGCCTCGAGTGCCACTATGAGTCAGAGGAGCGATCCCAGACCCCCAGAGGCCACAGAGGGTACTGCAACCTACCTCCCATCAGAGCAGCTGACAGCTCCAGCTTTGAATAATCCCCAGGTGGAGGAACCTTTCTCAGATTACCCTGGCCAAACGGTGGGCACTGAAGCCGATCACCACTCACCTTCAGCAACACTGTGTCCCTTATCACTGGGGGTTTCCCTTCAAGCTGGTCATTTCTAAAGACAACACCCAAGTTGTTCTTTGTGATCTTCATGAGGCGGAGTCTTTCCTAAAGCAGTTGGGACTCCCGTCTTCGTCAGATGATGGGTCTCCATTGCCGCCTACCCCATCTCGCCCTTCCGCCACCCCTAACAAGATCTGGACACCAGTTCTCTGGGGCCGGAAGCGACTTTCTCGTACCCCACAACGCCCACGTCCTCCTCGATCAAGCGATCCGCCCACCTGATGTTCTTCTGGGTGACCTCCTGTTGTAATTCCGGTACTGATCCTTCCCCCTTGATCTCTACAATGTTTCTACATGGTTTCTTTGGCTGTCCGAGCCCTTGTTGGGTGCACTTTTTTCTTTTGTTTTTTTTTTCTGGCCGGGTTTGATGACCTTCTTGATGTGTCGGATGTCGCGTTGCCCCCGATTTCGTCTAGCCACTGGCCTAGACGACTTGGGTCTAGTTGTTGTTCCCAAGTATATATCCCTATGGATATCTATGCCTCCCACTGTAATTTCTATTTTTTGTGTTATCTTAATGGTTTCTATTTTCTATTCTGTTTCATCAATGACATTTTATTTATTTTTTCTGCTGGTACACATGCTATATCCATTATTATTTTATGATGGCCTTAAGGTTTCTTTCATATAATGTCAAGGGTCTTAATTCCATCCAAAAACGGTGGATGGCTTTGAGGGAATTTCGATCTTCAGGAGCAGACATTATTTTTGTCCAGGAGACCCATTTCGAATCAACTGGCTCCTTTCGTTTTGCCTCAAGATTTTTTTCCCAAGCCTACTCGGCTTTTGATCCCTCCAGGAAGGCTGGGGTGGCAAGTCTGATTGGGACACACTGCTCCCTTCGGGTCGCTTCCTCCAAGGTCGACCAATAAGGTTGTTTAATTATTTTGGAATGTATACTTGATGACACTCCCCTTGTTTTGTTGAATTTATACGCCCCAAATATGGGTCAATTTCTTTCCCAAACACTTGCCAACTTAGGTTCCTCTTCCACTCCACATGTGATTGTTGGGGGTGATTTTAATTTAATTCTTTCCCCTCATAAAGACAGGAAAGTTCTCTTTGAGTCCACACCCTCGAAGCGGCAGTGCTCCTCTTCAAAATCTTTTCGCAGATTGATAAGGGAGCATTGTCTCTTTGACGCCTGATGGATTAGACACCCTCTCCATAAACAGTATACTTTCTACTCCACTCCCCATTATAGTTTCTCCTGCCTTGATCATTTCTTTATCTCCGCCCCATTACTTCTTCTCCTGGTCGCCTCTGAAATCAACCCTATTACATGGTCCGATCACGCCTCTTTAACTTTGAACCTTTTCTTCCCTACCGTTATGCCGAAAACATGTCACTGGTGCCTCAATGAGTCCTTTCTATCCACGGAACTTCTTCGGGACGAACTTTCTTGGGGACTTGATATGTATTTTAGTCACAATGTTGGCTCTGTAGCTTCTACCTCGACCGTGTGGGAAGCCCATAAGGCGGTATTTTAGGGAATCTGTATTTCTATGGGCTCCTGTTTAAAAAAGTCCTCGGCGAGTGCCAAGGCTTCTCTTGTTTGCCAACTGTCCTTGGCTGAACGACGTCTATTGGCTAAACCGTTCATTTCTGTGCTCCATAATCTCTTAGCGACCGAATCAAGCTTCTCGATTCCAGTAAGTCTGCACAATCCCTCCTTTGGGTCAAACAGAAATTCTACAAATTTTCTAATAAACCTCATCGTATGCTAGTCAATCGGCTTAAAGCACAATCCCCCTCAACTATGCCAAATCATCTAATCCAACCGAATGGAGACCCTACCTATGACCCCCATGTCATGGTCTCCCTTTTTGGCTCATATTATGAGAATCTCTATAACTGTTTGACCCCAGACCTTCAGCCACCCCTCACACAATCATCTTTTGATAGTTTCTTTGATCCCCTATCACTACCGAGATTATCACCCTCGGACATTGCGGCCCTTAATGCTGACATCTCATCTGAGGAATTATTCGACACAGTTAAACATCTCCCCTCCCTCAAAACTCCGGGACCAGATGGATTGCCCTATTCCTACTCAGGGGCGGACTGACCATTTGGAAACTCGGGCACTGTCCGAGGGCCCGGGGTCAATAGGGGACCCCATGAGATGCCCCTGGTACCTTTTTCATAGGCTTTTTTGAGTTTGGGTAAGGACACAGGGGCCCCATGATCCCCTATTGTCCGGGGGCCCCATGAGTTGTCATTCCGCCCCTGTTCCTACTATAAGTCCTTCATTGGTATCCTGGCCCCTCATCTCCTCTCTTTTTGTCGAGATCTTTTCAAAGGTGTCACACCCCAGGCTGAGTTCTCCCATGCGTATATTTCGGTTATCCCCAAACCTGACAAGGACCACTCTATTGTAGACAACTATCGCCCCATTGCCCTATTGAACACCGATTCACTAAGATTTTGGCTAGCAGACTGTCCAGACTCATCTCCAAGCCGTGGCGGACTGACCATTCGAGCACTCGGGCACTGCCTGAGGGCCCGGGGTCAGTAGGGGGCCCCATGAGATGGCCCTGGCACCTTTCATAGGCTTTTTCATAGGATTTTTTGGGTGTGGGTAAGGACACAGGGGCCCCATGATCCCCTATTGCCCGGGGGCCCCATGAGTTGTCAGTCTGCCCCTGCTTCAAGCTCATACACAGGGATCAGGTAGGTTTTGTGCCTGCCAGACGTGCTGCAGATGACACCAGGAGATCTATTGATCTGGTTGACCTGGTTAACCGATCTTCCATCCCTGAAAAATAATGGTGGAAACCTCCTGCACTTTAACCTAAATCATCTAATCTAAACAAATATAAGGAAACTGCTAGCGTCCAATCATATACCAAAATGATCAAGGATAATGAAATAAGGAAGCGATGCAGCGCTACCCTGATGATGATAATACTGATACTAAATGAATATATACACATAAATAAATTGATATATATAAAGTGACACAATGTGCAACAGGCACACAAACAGTGACCGGATCCTCCAGGGATCTATAATTATAGGTGAACTGATCCTCAATGGATCCAAAGTGTACACGGTGAATGTTATACCACTCAAGATGGTAATCTCAGATTTTAACCAATACTAATTGTATAACTGTGCATACATCCAAAATTAGGATCCAAAGTGATGGTGTAAACAAATCAAACAAACAAATATATATATTTAGCCCAAATCGGACTAATAGGTGATATATCCAAAATGAAGACTCAAAAAATGCATAAAAGTGCATAAAGTGCATAAACATGTATTACACTATGGGAGTTTTTACCTATGTTTTTTGGTTTAGTGATCCAAAAGTGTTTTAGGTAAAACCCATAGGTTGCAGTGCACTGCTTTCTGGTGTGAATGAGTCCTCAGTAAATTACCTGCTATTAAGGTATATTCACAACAGCCTCTAAGCTTTACCATTAGACCCTAATGCTGAACTGTTGTGACCGGCAAAACAACAAAAATGTCCCGAGGGCGCATGCACGGTGACCTTCTGTGGCGAATCTGGTGCTGTTCTTTCTCTCCTGTTTCATACATGGTTTTTATACCGTTTTTTGTCATTTTGTCCGGCCAAACCCTTGTTGGGTGCATTTTTTGCTTCTGTTTCTCCGGGCTGGGTTTGGCAACCTCCCGGATGTGTCGGATGTCGTGCTGCCCCCGATCTTGTCTAGCCATTGGCCTAGACAACTTGGGCTTAGTTGACGTTCCCAAGTTTATATCCTTGCGGATACCTGTTTTTCACTGTATATTCTTTTCTTTTGTGTTATTTGATTGTTTTATGTTTTTCGTTTTCTATTCTACTACATCGATGGTATTTCATTCATTTTTCATGCTAATACATGTAGTTCAGTCGTTGTTATTTTATAATGGCTTTGAGGTTTCTGTCATATAATGTCAAGGGCCTCAACTCCATTCAAAAACGGTGGATGGCTTTGAAGGATTTTCGATCCTCAGGAGCAGACATTATTTTTGTCCAAGAGACCCATTTCAAATCAACTGGTTCCTTTCGTTCTGCCTCAAGATTTTTTTTCCCAAGCCTATTCGGCCTTTGATCCTTCTGGGAAGGCCGGGGTGGTAATTTTGATTGGGTCACACTGCTCCCTTCAGGTTGTTTCCTCCAAGGTTGACCAACAGGGTCGCTTTATTATTTTGGAATGTATGCTTGGTGACACTCCCCTTCTTCTGTTGAATTTATACGCCCCAAATACGGGTCAATTGCAATTCCTTTCCCAAACACTCGCTGACCTAGATTCCATTTCCACTTCGCAGGTGATTGTTGGGGGTGATTTTAATTTGATTTTTTTTCCCCCCATAAAGACAGGAAGGTTCTTTTTGAGTCCACCCCCTCGAGGCGGCAATGCTCCTCTTCAAAATCTTTTTGTAGACTGATAAGGGAGCATCGTCTCTTCGACACTTGGCGGATTAAACACCCCCTTCATAAACAATTCACTTTCTACTCCACCCCTCACCGTAGTTACTCCTGTCTAGATCAATTTTTCATCTCTGCCCCACTGCTTTCACTTCTGGTTTCTTCTGAAATCAACTCCATCACTTGGTCTGACCATGCCTCTTTGACTTTAAACCTTTTTTTTCCTCCTGTTATACCCAAACCATGTCATTGGCGCCTTAATGAGACCTTTCTTTCCACAGACCATCTTAGAGATGAACTGTCACAGGGACTTGATACCTACTTTACACACAATGTTGGCTCCGTAGCCTCTTCCTCAACTCTGTGGGAAGCCCATAAGGTGGTCTTTCGAGGACTCTGTATTTCTATGGGTTCTCGTTTAAAAAAGTCCTCGGCGAGTGCTAGGGCCTCTCTTATACATCAGCTATCTTTGGCGGAACGACAGTTACTGGCCAAGCTGTCCATTTCTGGGCTCCAGAGGGTAACATTTCTACGTGACCGAATTAAAGTTCTCGACTCCAGTAAGACTGCACAATCCCTCCTCTGGGTTAAGCAGAAATTTTATGAATTTTCCAACAAACCCCATCGTATGTTAGTCAAGCTCAGTCCCCTTCTACGATGCCTGACCTTTTATTACAGCCAAATGGAAGCCCTACCTATGACCCTCGGGATATGGCAACCCTTTTTGGCTCATTCTATGGGAAACTGTATAACTGTTTGACCCCAGACCTTCACCCGCCCCTCACACAGTCATCGTTTGATAATTTTTTTGACCCTTTGTCACTTCCGAGAATATCACCTTCAGACATTGTCACCCTTAATGCTGACATTACGCTAGAGGAATTACTGGACACAATTAAACATCTCCCCTCTCGTAAAGCCCCGGGACCAGACGGATTGCCCTACTCCTATTATAAATCTTTTATTGGTATTCTGGCCCCTCATCTCCTCTCTTTTTATCGAGATCTTTTCAAGGGGGTCACACCCCAGACTGAATTCTCCCGTGCATATATCTCAGTTATCCCTAAACCCGATAAGGATCACTCTATTGTAGACAACTACCGCCCCATTGCCCTACTTAATTCCGATTACAAGATTTTCACTAAAATCTTGGCCAACCGACTGTCTGGAATTATTTCCAAACTCATACATAGGGACCAAGTGGGCTTTGTACCTGCCAGACACGCTGCAGATAACACCAGGAGATCTATTGATCTGGTTGACTTGGTTAACCGATCCTCTACCCCTGCTGTGTTATTGAGCTTGGACGCTCAAAAAGCTTTCGACCATTTAAGTTGGCCTTACATGTTCATGGTTGCCCACTCTCTCCCTTGCTGTTCATTCTTTGTCTGGAACCATTAGCCATCGCCATCAGGTCGAATCCGGATATTCGCGGGATACAATCCCATTCCCATGAGTACAAGTTATCGTTATTTGCAGATGACATCCTCCTCACACTTACGAGTCCCCATACCTCCTTACCGATTTTGCATAAGACTCTGAAACATTTTGGGGCTATATCAGGCTACAAAGTCAACACGTCCAAAACTGAGGCACTCCCAATACATGTCCCACCTGCCGTTCTATCCTCGCTTCAGGAAGCCTTTCCCTACCGGTGGTGCACCCACTCTTTAAAATATTTAGGTACTAATCTTACTTCCTCTTACCAATCCATATATGAGGCCAATTTCCCCCCACTATTTATAGCAATTTCTCGCTCTCTGAAACATTGAGATGCCTTGCCCATCTCTTTCCTCGGACGCATCAACGTCTTAAAAATGACCGTGTTACCCAAACATTTATACCTATTTGCAACCCTCCCCGTCCCCGTTCCTATGTCCAAACTTCACTCCCTTCAGAAATCTTTCCTACATTTTTATTTGGCACAACAAGTGGCACAGGATTGCACGTTCTGTTCTGCTCTCCCCGTGCTCTAGGGGGGGATTGGGGGCGCCGGATATAATAACATACTACTATGCAACTCACCTTCGTTTTCTCATGTCATGGTCCACCCATTATCCTCCCAACACATGGACTGAGATCGAATCATTGCAACTGTCCCCAGCTCATCCATGTTCCCTCCTTTGGTCGACCTCAGCAGTGGATGTCTCTTCCTTCCGCCACCTATTCCTTGGTCCCATGCATTTTTCACTGACTGTTTGGCAGAAATATAAGGCTAAATTTACACTGGCCTCTGAATGCTCCCCACTGATAAATATCCTCTATAACCCTAATCTTCCTGACAATATGGCCATATCCCGGATGTCTCTCTGGGTAGTAGCTAACCTTTTTCAATTTCGTCACTTGGTACACCCGGTGACTCGTAAGTTACACTCATTCCCGGATCTTCAGAAAAAAGCTCCTCTACCTTCTCATCACCTATATATATACCTTCAAATACGCCACTTTTTTTCTACCTTATCACCCTCATTGATCCTGGGGAAGCCTACTCCCTTCGAACGTTTATGTATGCAGGGTCCCCACCAAAGGGGTATTATCTCTAATACTTATAAACTCCTTATGGATGCCCCCCCTTTATCCAATGACACTCACCTTTACATGCATAGGTGGTCTCAATTTGTACAACGTGATATTGATTTATTAACGTGGAAGAAAATTTGGGAAAATGCATCTAGATCTTCTGTCTGTGTGGTTTTTAAGGAAAATATATACAAAATCATGATGTTATGGTACAAAACTCCTGAAGTTCTTCATGCTTATAATCCGAGTGCTTCCCTTGCCTGCTGGCGCTGTAGTAGAGATCCTGGTTCTCTCTATCATATCTTTTGGACATGCAGCTCCATTGTTCCTTTTTGGGAAGAGGTCCACTCCTTGTTGTAATCGTTGTTGCATATCTCTCTCCTATTTGACCCACTGCATTCTTTGCTGGGCTTGCCATTCCCGGGTCTACCTAAACCAGCCAGAAAACTTGCTGTACATGTTCTGACCGCGGCCAGGAGAAGCATTCCTATGTGTTGGTTATCTTCTACTCCCCCTTCATTGCCGATGTTGTACAAACTTATTGTTAAGACAGATGGAGTATTTGACTGCATCACATAATTGTTCATTTGCTGTGTTTGAGATGATTTGGCTCCCGTGGGATACCTTCATTTCCTCTATGCCGGCCCAAAATGTAAGACCCTGATTACTTCCGCACTGTTATTATATGATTCCACTGGTCCTGACCATATGTAGTTTTGCCATCGATGTACCTTTCTGTTATGCTTATTTTCTTTCCTTATCTTTTTTAAAACATACTGTTTGTACTCGCATGAAAACCAATAAAAATTGTTAATACAAAAAAAAAAAATGTCCCTATGATTCCATGTTTTTACATATTTTATGCATGTTAATCACTTCCTTTGTGAAGATATCCAAAAGCCCACCAGTTTGGATGTGATGTAATTGTAAAAATTACATACAATGTTATATAAAGAGAGGAGAGGAGGCTTGAGGAGCTGGACCAACTCAAAGAGTACTTAGAAACCCATGTGCCAAGGAACCGACAAGTCAATTTTTTATACCAAGTTCAAAGACACCTTGCAAATGATTTAAAATGATTTATGGAAAAAAAACACTGTCAATAAGTATTTTAAAAACATTTCTGTGAATTTACCTACAAAAGTTGATGAAATGGATTCTTTGAAAACTAGTTGATCTATTTGTTCAGCCCTGGGAAATTAGCTTGAGGGGGATCTCTGAAAGCAAGAAATTTGAGGGTGTACTCTACAAATATTTGTTATATTGACATGCGGAATTTAATTTAATAAAATTACATAGAACTGGCTGAATGCTGGGGAATTTTTGGTGATATTTTAATCTTTCTACAAACAATAAATACTTAAAATGGCAAAACATTACCTTGAGCAGTCCACATCAATCTGCCACTCAAGATCTGAGCTATCAAATGAATGAAATGTTCTGTTCTAATTGCAAGCTAATGGAAAGTTTCCAGAGTATGGTCACTATCAAATCACACTTGCGCTGTCCGCATGCCGGACAACAGAACGTCCTTTTAATGCTGTCCTCCAAAGCAGCACATAGCTTCCCTTCAATGCCTTACCTGTCCTTTCAGCTGCTAAAAGTGAAGGGAAATACCCAGTACCTCCAGGTATAGGGTACATGTGACTCACTCCCCTTCCTCCTTGTGTAAGCTCTGACTACAGCAACTCAGAGCTCACAAGGTGATTGCTGAACACACTTCCAGTGGCTGAGCAGAGTGGCACAGGAATAAAGAATGGAAAGTATACGCTGTAGGAAGGATTTTTTTCTATTAAGTGTAAATTTATGTAAGTGAGTCTCTCCCTCATAGTACAGTAGCGGAGTAGTTTGTGGGTTACAAGGACTACAGACTGTGTACACCAGGGCTTAAAATTTCGAGTCTAGACCTACTAGCCAGGAACAAACCTTACCCTTCACCAGTTGCCCCACCCAACCTTGCCCAGGTCCGTCTCCAACCCCACCCCCGGCCTGTCCCCCAACCCCGCCCCCAGTCCTGCCCCCAACCACGCCCCTTAAAGTTTATGAAATTATATTTTTCTTTAAAATAAAGAGTCCAAAATATAAAAAACTGCAATAATAACATAGCTTTACAGTATTGTGCCAATTTAAACATAACAGCAATAGCTTAATAGCAATAGGGTGCAATCAAAATATCAAGTTTTACAGCTTTAAACCTGTAGTAAAAATGTTGTATTTTTTTTGTTTATCTACTGCATTTTTAAAAAGACTTTAGTAACTAAAGTCTCTTTTAAAAGATGTAAGTTTAGTTAATGTAATTTACCTTAAGCTGGCGGGTGTAGTGATGTGCACCATAGGCGGGTCTCTCCTTCACGTGTCCTCTCACGCCGGTGTAGAGCGGGCCTCTCCTCGTGTCCCCCAAGGTGGTGTAGAGCAGGCGTCTCCTCGTATCCCCCAAGGCGGTGTAGAGCAGGCCTCTCCTTGTGCCCCCAAGGCGGTGTAGAGCGGGCTTCTCCTCGTGTCCCCCAAGGTGGTGTAGAGAGGGCCTTGTGTCCCCCAAGGCGGTATAGAGCAGGCCTCGTGTCCTCCAAGGCAGTGGAGAGTGGGCCTCATGTCCCCCGAGGCGGTGGAGAGCGGGCCTCATGTCCCCCAAGGCGGTGGAGAGCGAGCCTCTCCTTGTGTCCCCCATGGCGGGGGAGAGCGGACCTCTCCTCGAGTCCCCCACGGTGGTGGAGAGTGGGTGTCTCCTCTCAACGGAGGAGAGCGGACCTCTCCTGCACCTGTCCCCTCAGCGGCGCTGCCAGTGTAATGGCGGTGCCGAAGAAGCCGGAAGTCGGAAACTGGAACTCGGCTTCACAATGAGGCTTGGAGCGCATGTGGAGCCGCTCCATCTGTGCTCACCAAACAAGGATTTTCCCTCGCAATTGGCAAGCGGGCAAGCGGCTTTTTCAAGCCCTGGTGTACACTGTATACATATGTAGGCTTAAATTACATCTAATCATGCTCTTTAACCCCCCTAGCCGTATGATTATATCAGTATTTCTGTGCTCAAAGCAGTACATTTTTTGCATGGAAATGTTTATTTTATTGTAGGCCTGTAATTTTTAGGAATAACTCACTGAAATCTGTCCGAACAAGAGTCTAGTAAACATCCCGGGTATGATAAAATTTGAAACACGAAATCATAAATTATAATATAATAAATAATCATAAAAAATAATAATAAATTTAATTCAATAATATAATCAAACCAAAAACAATGAAGTTTAAGCGCCAAGTTCGCACATCACTGAGCAATCGTTTTCAGTGTCTGATGACGAATTTCCCCCACAAATCATTATCACTCAATTATGCAAGTGGTTCTAATTTACTATCGCTGTTCTCTAGCTGGTCTAAAACTGCTTTTGACCTAAAGGAACGCTTTTTGGATGCCATGGATGTTTCTCAGTTTCCAGGAAGAAAGAACGGGAAAAATGCAGGCAGGGCGCAGGACAAAGCACTCGGGACAAAATGTATGTGAAATGGTTTGATACAGTAATGTAATACTATCAGATTTTAGTGTATTGCGTGAATGTCAAATTTTAAAATTTTTGAACTTCCCGCCGGTTCCACCACCCGTACGTACCCATGCTCGCAGGGAATGGAACCCAGAAGACAGATGCTGGCATCGGCCGGAGAACATGGCCGGGGATGCTGCAGGGGGGACATCATAGGACCGCAGGACAAGGTAAGTGTTCGAGGGATCGCTGGAGAAGTGCTGCAGTGTAATCCTGAGTGTAGCTCGGGGTTACCGCTTCTGGTACTGACACTTAACCCCGAGCCACACTCGGGAAAACCGTCAGGGGGGTTAAGCCATCTCAATACTCAACGCATTTTAGCCATGCTCCTTTTCACAGCGGTATGCTATGCATGTCTTAATCATTCCTAGGTGTCCCTCATCCTCAATTACCAAAGTTGGGAGGCAAGCATTGCCCTACAACCTACTGACCTCTGTACACTGCCCTACAACCTACTGACCTTTGGACACTTCCCTACATCCTACTGACCTCTGTACACTGCCCTACATACTACTGACTTAATCTGGACACTACCCTGCAAACTACAGACCTCTGTACACTGTCCTACATTCTACTGACCTCTGTACACTGTCCTACATCTTACTGGTGTCAGGGCAGGGGCCGAGGAACGGACAGGCAGGCCTAACAATGTAACGCACTGGCTGACGACAACCACTACCCACAGACCGAAGTCCCTCAGGGCGCGGAGTCTAAGTCCCAGGCTGCCCTTCACCAGGGCCCCTGATGGTGGGGATGGACTTGACGCAGCCAGGAACCAGGTCGCGGCCCCCGAGACACCTCAGCTGCGGTAATGGCCACCGCCAATGGCGTGTAGCTGGTGGAAGAGACAAAAGAGTAGTCAGACAAGCCGGGTCAACAACAACAGGACAAAACAGTACAGGACAGCAGACGAGAATCACAGGTCACGAGCCGGGTTCAGCAACAGAGGGTCAGATCAAGGGAGAATACAAAGAATAGTCAAGTCACAAGCCGAATCAGATACCAGGAGAGTCACGAGAGTCAGAACAGAGTAATAGCAACACAAAGACACAAGACACAAGTGCAAAGAGCATGTGCGGGCCACAGGTTTATATGTCATCAGCCACACCCCTCTGAGGGATGGACCACAGAGACCTGAAGGCATAAAAGGATTCCCATCATGCACAGCAGAATCCAAGATGGACGCCAGCACATGGAGTAACATAACCTCAGGGAAAAGGTAGGACCTTGACAACTGGCCTCTGGACACTACTCTACATACTACTGACCTCTATATAGTGCCGTAAATACTACTGACTTCTGTACACTGTCCTACATCCTACTGACTTCTGGACACTATCCTACAACCTATGAACCTTTGGACACTGCTCTACATACTACTGACCTCTGGACACTGCTCTACATCCTAATGACTGCTGTACACTGCCCTACATACTACAGAAATTTGTATATTGTCCTACATCTTACTGACCTCTGGACACTGCCTTACATCCTACTGACCCTTGTACACTGTCCTACAGTCTACTGACCTCTGTACACTGCCCTAAAAATTACCAACCCCTGTACACTTTTCTATATCCTACTGACCTCTGGACACTGTCTTAAATACTAATGCAAAGAAACAGAAGGAAGAAGGCACACCAGCCTAGTGCATTATCCCTGGGGGATTTATTAATGTCAAGTTAAAAACATACTCATAAACATGCGTGATATCAGGCATGTAAAGCCACCACCTCGTGGCACAGTGAAAGTAATGACCCAACAGGAACCAATGTCAGGAAAGGGCCGTCCAGGATCAAAAAGTGGCTTACGTGTTTCTAGTGACCTCCCTCTCCCTGAGGGACTTATTAATAAAAACCCATGGGAATAATGCACTAGGCTGGTTATTTTTCCTAGATGTGGTTATTTGGGGCATCCGCCATTTGATCATAGTCTATCTCACCTATGCACAGGAGCAGGGGCAGACTGACAACTCATGGGGCCCCCAGGCATGGGGCCCCTGTGTCCTCACCCACACCCAAAAAAAAGCCTATGAAAAAGCCAATGAAATTTACCAAGGGCATCTCATGGGGCAGCTAATGACCGCCGTACCCTGCCATACATACTTCTCAAACTGGACACTGCCCTACATAGTACTGACCCCTGGACACTGTTTTACATACTACTTACACTGGCCAGAACTCAACCCAGCCAGTCAGGCTGAAATACAAAGTAGACTGCCAGGCCTGAAACTAAATGAGCAAGTCACCAGGCAGTACACATATGTATACTCTCAGTATCATATTCACAAAGTGTCAAAGTCCTACCTTTCCTCAGAGATTGTGTTGCTCCATGTGCTGGCATCCATCTTAAGTTCCTGCAAAGCATGGTGGGAGCCTTTATGCCTTCAGGCCTCTGCCGCTCCTCCTCCAGAAGGGTGTGGCTGAACACATTTAAGCCTGCTCTCTGCAGTTGCTCTTTGCATTCGTGTCCTGTATGTTTCTTTGCAGCAAGCTCTTGTTCTGTTCTCGTTGCTCTCCTGGTAACCGACTCGGCTTGGACAAGACTATTCTCTGCTTTATCCCATTACCTGACCCTCCGTTGCTGAACCCAGCCCGTGACCTAAGTATTCTTGTCTACCGTCTTGTACTGTTTGTTCCATTGTTATCGACCCGGCCTGTCTGACCACGTTATACGTTTTCCATCTGGCTCCCACCAGCTGTACGTCATTGGCAGCAGTCGTTACCGCAGCTGGGGTTACTCAGGGGCCGCGACCTGGTCACAGGCTGCGTCAAGTCCTTCCCCACCATCAGGGGCCCTGGTGAAGGGCAGCCTGGGGCTTAGACTCCGCGCCCTGAGGGACTCTGGTCTGTGAGTAGCGACTGTCGTCAGTTGCTGCGTGACCTTACCGTTAGGCCTGCCTGCCCATTCCACCGCTCCTGCCCTGACATTGCACAAATGCCATGAATCCTGATGGTGCAGGTACGCCTTTGCTCCCTATGTTACTCGCCAGACTTGATCAACAGGATCTCTTGTTGGATCAGTTCGCTCAGGCATTGCAGGCTCTGCTGTCACGCTCGGCGCACCTTACTCCTGGGGCTATTAGGTCGGTGGTTACTCCGGTGGACGCACCGACTGCTGCTCCGGTGGTTGCACCTACCTCCGCATCTGTTGCTGAACCCACGGTGCCCAGAGGTATGACTGGTTCTGCCCCTCTTCCCCAGCGCTTTGGGGTGACCCGAGTCAGTGTCGTGGTTTCCTTAACCAAGTGGGCATTTACTTTGAGTTAATACCCCATGCTTTCCCTACTGAGAGTTCAAAGGTGGGCTTCCTAATCTCGCTACTCTCAGATAGGGCCTTGGCCTGGGCTAATCCCTTATGGGAGAGGAATGACCCGGTGATCCACGAGTTTGCCTGTTTCTTTGCCTCCTTCTGCACGGTATCCGATGTGCCTGCTCGCTCCGCCAAGCTGCTCATGTCCATGCATCAGGGTTCACGAACCGTTGCCGAGTATGCCATAGAATTTCGTACCCTGTTGACAGAGGTGGGTTGGAACAATGAGGCTCTGGTGGCTGCTTTCTCTCATGGTCTCTCAGATGCGTTGAAGGACGAGATCGCAGCCAAAGAACTGCCTGTGGAGCTAGAGGCACTCATTTCCTTCCTAATCTTGATTGACACCAGGCTCAGAGACCTCCTAACTGATTGGCGCCTACGTTTTCTGTCCCACCCGTGCCTCCATGTCCTCCCATGCCTCCTGGGGATGGCTTGTCTGGTAGTAAACCCATGCAGCTGGGATTTGCTGGCCTTTCCGAGAGGGAGCGGGGCTCTCGGCGTCGGGAGGGTCGCTGCCTGTACTGTGGTCTCAGTGGGCATTTTCGGCAGTCCTGTCCGGTCCATCCGGGAAACGCTCACACCTGAGATCCTGTCGGGGGCAGATCTTGGGTGGAGTTTCCTCGTCCCCGATTTCCCGTAAAGATAAACTGCTAATCACTGTTGTCCTGTCCTGGGTGGGAGGCTCGGTGACGGCCCAGGCGTTGGTAGACTCTGGTGCTAGAGGGTTGTTTATGGACAGTGCGTTTGCTGCCCAGTACTCCATTCCTCTGCAGGCTTGAGTTACTCCATTGGTCCTTGAGGCGATAGATGGCAGGCCCCTGCAACCGTCGCAGGTTACCCACAAGACCCTGCCGGTTGAAATAGTTGTTGGGGCTGTTCACAGGGAGATGGCCTGTTTCCAGGTAATTTCTTCCCCACACTACTCCATGGTTTTGGGCTATCCCTGGCTTCAGAAGCACAAACCGACCTTTGATTGGTGGTCGCCATTCTATCATGGTCGCCACAGTGTGGGGCTGGTTGTATCCGTGGACCTGTTAAGATGTTGTGTGCCTCCTCTGAGTCTGTGTTGCCCACTGAATATGGGGAGTACCTGGATGTGTTTGACAAGGTGCGCGCCGGTGCTCTGCCTCCTCATCGTCCGTATGATTGTGCTATAGCTTTACAACCCGGTGTCACTCTTCCGCGTGGCAGGGTGTATCCTCTTTCGGTTGCAGAGAATCAAGCCATCGAGGAGTACGTTGTGGATGCGCTTTCCCGGGGGCACATTCGCAAGTCTACTTCTCCAGCAGGAGCTGATTTTTTTTTGTGAAAAAGAAGGGCGGAGAGTTGAGACCTTGCATTGATTTTAGGGGCCTCAATCGAATCACGATTAAGAATGCGTATCCAATTCCGTTGATTACTGAGTTGTTTGACTGCCTCAAGGGAGCAACGGTCTTTACTAAACTCGATCTTAGGGCAGCGTACAACCTCGTACAGGTCAAGGAGGGCGACGAGTGGAAGACCGCATTCAACACCAGAAACGGTCATTATGAATACCTGGTTATGCCCTTTGGGTTGTGTAACACGCCCGCGATCTTTCAGGAGTTCATTAATGATGTCTTTTGTGACTTGTTGCAGCAGTGCGTGGTGGTTTACTTGGACGACATCCTGGTTTACTCTGCGTCTATGGAGTCTCATATCCAGGATGTTAAGAGGGTGCTGCAACGGTTGCGTGAGAACGAGCTTTTCTGTAAGCTCGAGAAGTGTGAATTTCACCGATCCCAGGTTGCCTTTTTGGGCTACATCATTTCCGTGGTGGGTTTTTCCATGGACCCTCAGAAGGTGGTTCTGCAGTGGCCTCGTCCCAGTGGTCTTCGGTCCATTCAGCGCTTTTTGGGATTCGCCAACTATTATCGGAAGTTTATCAGGGACCCAGTTTGTATCCAGGTTCTGGCACGCCTTCTGCTCCCAGTTGGGTATCAAGCTCTCCTTCTCTTCGGCCTACCACCCACAGTCCAATGGGGCTGCGGAGCGTTCCAATCAGGCCCTGGAACAATTTCTTTGCTGCTATATATCAGACCATCAAGACAATTGGGTCGATCTCCTGCCATGGGCAGAGTTTGAGAGGAACTCGGCTGTCAACTCCTCCTCCGGGATGTCCCCCTTCATGGCCAACTATGGGTTCCAACCCGCTGTATTGCCTGAGTTGTTCTCGCCACAGGACATTCCGGCTGTGGATAACCATCTGGCTGCCCTGCGTTCCTCGTGGGGGCAGATCCAGAGGTCCTTGAAGGACTCAGCACAGCGCCAGAAGCTCCAGGCTGATCGCAGGCGGTTGCCCGCTCCTTCATACCAGGTCGGAGATCGGGTGCGGTTATCCACTCGCAACCTCAATCTTCGGGTGCCCGCACCGAAACTGGCTCCCCGTTTTGTTGGTCCTTTCCGCATCCTCCGCAGGGTGAAACCGGTTGCCTATGCCCTTGCTCTTCCTCCTGGGATGCGTATCTCCAATGTCTTCCACGTATCCCTGTTGAAGCCTCTGGTTTGTAATCGCTTTACTGCCTCTCCACCTCGGCCTCGTCCTATCCGGGTTGACGGTCATGAGGAGTATGAGGTGAGCCACATCCTGGACTCTCGGTTGGTCCACGGTCGGGTGCAGTTCCTGGTCCATTGGCGTGGTTATGGTCTCGTGGAGCGTTCCTGGGTTCCTTCCGCGGATGTTCATGCTCCTGCCCTACTCCGCGCTTTTCACGCCCGATTTCCGCAGAAGCCTTTTGTGGAGCCGTGGAGGGGTAGGGGTCCTTGAGGAGGAGGTACTGTCAAGGTCCTACCTTTCCTCAGAGATTGTGTTGCTCCATGTGCTGGCATCCATCTTAAGTTCCTGCAAAGCATGGTGGGAGCCTTTATGCCTTCAGGCCTCTGCCGCTCCTCCTCCAGAAGGGTGTGGCTGAACACATTTAAGCCTGCTCTCTGCAGTTGCTCTTTCTATTCATGTCCTGTATGTTCCTTTGCAGCAAGCTCTTGTTCTGTTCTCGTTGCTCTCCTGGTAACCGACTCGGCTTGGACAAGACTATTCTCTGCTTTATCCCATTACCTGACCCTCCGTTTCTGAACCCGGCCCGTGACCTGAGTATTCTTGTACTGTTTGCTACGTTGTTATCGACCCGGCCTGTCCGACCACATTATACGTTTTCGATCTGGCTCCCACCAGCTGTACGCCATTGGCAGCAATCGTTACCGCAGCTGGGGTTACTCGGGGGCCGCGACCTGGTCACAGGCTGCGTCAAGTCCATCCCCACCATCAGGGGCCATGGTGAAGGGCAGCCTGGGGCTTAGACTCCGCGCCCTGAGGGACTCTGGTCTGTGAGTAGCGGCTGTCGTCAGTCACTGCCTGACCTTACCATTAGGCCTGCCTGCCCATTTCACCGCTCCTGCCCTGACACAAAGTTATCATTGACATAACTACTGTATATTGGTCCATCCTTCCCAAACAGGATTTTCTAATATAACATAAGATACATTATATATATATATATATATATATACACATACACTATATTGACAAAAGTATTGGTTGGCCTGCCTTTACACGCACGTGAACTTTAATGCCATCCCAGTCTTAGTCCGTAGGGTTCAATATTGAGTTGCCTCGCCCTTTGCAGCTATAACAGCTTCAACTCTTCTGGGAAGGCCATCCACAAGGTTTAGGAGGGTGTCTATGCAAAATGTTTGATCACTCTTCCAGAAGCACATTTGTGAGGTCAGGCACTGATGTCAGACGAGAAGGCCTGGCTCGCAGTCTCCGACTAATTCATCCCAAAGGTGTTCTATCCGATTGAGGTCAGGACTATGTGCAAGCATCAAGTTCCTACACCCCAGACTCACTCATCCATGTATTTATAGACCTTGCTTTGTGTACTGGTGCGCATTCATGTTAGAACAGGAAGGGGCCATCCCCAAATTGTTCCCACAAAGTTGGGAGCATGAAATTGTCCAAAATGTCTTGGCATGCTGATGCTTTAAGAGTTCCCTTCACTGGAACTAAAGGGCCAGGCCCAACCTCTGAAAAAAACAACACTATAATCCCCCCAAACTTTACACTTGGCACAATGCAGTAAGACAAGTACTGCTCTCCTGGCAATCCAGACACGTCCATTGGATTGCCAGTCTGCATGCCTAGGTGCTTGATTTTTTACACCTGTGGCCATGGAGATGATTAGAACACCTGAACCCAATGATTTGGAGGGGTGTTCCAATACTTTTGGCAATATAGTGTATATACATAAATAAATACACAGTACTTTATAATGCTGTTATAGTCAGTTATGACCTGATCACATGTGTTATTATTATATATTTCTATGTCCCTTATTGTTTATCTTATGATGCATTTTTTGTTATCTAGACCTCATATTAGTAATAACCATAAATAACTAATATGACCTTAAAGTGGATTTCCGGTCCTCCATCAAAAAAAATTAAAAGTCAGCAGCTACAAATACTGTAGCTGCTTACTTTTAATATTAGGGCACTTGCCTGTCCTGGGATCCAGTGGTGTTCTCAACCCAAGCTGATTCTACAATCGGCTGTCGCATGCTGGCCCCGCCATCTTGACTAAGGGAAACCGCCAGTGAAGCCTTGCTTTACCCGCCCCCCCCAAAAAGGTGCCAAATGTAACAGCGGAGGTGGGAGGAGGCAGATAAGCAGAGCTTCCACTTTTGGGCGGAACTCCACTTTAATGTTTCAGAAAACCTCTCAATCACTTACATACTGATATGGTTTACTGTTGTATACTCATATATTTTATTTATGTTTCCTCAAAGCCCAAATTTTACACTCCTTCTGAACAGATTTTTTAAAATTTATTTAGTTTTTTAAATTTTACTCCACTGAGCTCCTCTGTCTTTCCTGCAAGTATGTCATGTAGAACACAAAATGTCAGAAGCTTCAATACTACTGGAATGAACACATCTTAATCAAATAGAGTGCATGCATGGCCCACCAAATGAGAACACTCCTTACCATGGGAGCACACACCTGTGACTATCTGAAGGTAACCTTACATAGTTACTTCAATGATTCTATACGAGAAAGAGCCTTTCCTTTGATTCACTTACAGGCATCTACTTTCCTTCTCATTCTCAATTACTTGCCATTTATATGCACTCAGAAAAGCATAGTGAATTAACCACTTGCCCTCCGGAAGATTTACCCCCCTTCCTGGCCATGCCTTTTTTTGCTATTTGGCGCTCTGCTATTTCAACTAATAATTGTGCTGTCATGCAATGCTGTACCCAAACAAAATTTAAGTCCTTTTTTTCACACAAATAGAGCTTTCTTTTGGTGGTATTTGATCACCACTGGGTTTTTATTTTTTTGCGCTATAAACAAAAAAAGACATAACATTTTGAAAAATAAACAATATTTTTACTTTCGGTTATAAAAAAATATATAGTAAACTCAAAGTTAGTCATACATTTATGCCAAAATTTATTCTGCTACATGTCTTTGGTGGAAAAAATCCCAATAAGTGTATATTAATTGGTTTATGTGAAAGTTATAGCGTCTACAAATTATTGTATAGATATTGGAATTTATGTCATCTTTTGCTATACAGCGCTGCGCTAGTTTAACTGACAATTTTATGGTCATGCAATGCCATAGAATAATGAAATTTATGTAATTTTTCCCACAAACAGAGCTTTCTTTTGGTGGTATTTGATCACATTTGTATTTTTTATTTTTTGTGCTATAAACAAAATAATACCAAAAAGTTTGAAAAAAATCTATATTTTGCTCATTTCTGTTAAACAAAACATCCAATAAACTCAAAGTTCATCATAAGTTTAGGCCAAAATGTATTTTGCTACATGTCTTTGGTAAAAAAAAATGTCCCAATAAGTAGAGAATTAATTGGTTAGTGTGAAAGTTATAGTGTCTACAAACTATGGTATGAATACTAGTTTACACAGCTTTTACTTTCTGATTGCCTATCACATTTCTTGAGGTGCTAAAATGCCAGGGCAATACAAACACCCCCAAATGACTCATTTTTGGAAAGTATACACCCTAAGCTATCTGCTGAAAGGCATCTTGAGTCCATGGAAGATTTTTTTTTCCACAAGTTTTTGGAAAATGACAAAACATTTTTTTTTTCTTTTTACACAAAGTTGTCGTTTAAATGGTATATTGCTCGCACATGCCATGGGTACATGTGGAAGTATATTCTACTACTGCGCTCCTCCTGTCCCGCTGCCTCAATCTTGTCCCATGCTCCCGTCATGCTGCCCCCCACCTGTCCCTCTGCACTCCTCCTGTCCAACTGTCCCTTACCTGTCCCTCTGCGCTCCTCCTGTCCCGCTGCCTTGATCCTATCCCTCTGCGCTCCTCTTGTCCCACTGCCCCTCACCTGTCCCTCTGCGCTCCTCCTGTCCCGCTGCCCTTATGCTGTCCCACGCCCCCATTACGCAGCACCCCATCTGCCCTGTGTACTCCTCCTGTCCCTCTGCGCTCCTCTTGTCCCTCTGTGCTCCATCTGTCCCGCTGCCCCTATTCTGTCCCATGCCCCCCGTCATGCTGCCCCCACCTGTCCCTCTGTGCTCCTCCTGTCCCACTGCCCTTCACCTGTCCCTCTGTGCTCTTCCTGTCCCGCTGCCTCTCACCTGTCCCTCTGCGCTCCTCCTGTCCCCTGCCCTGATCCTGTCCCATGCCCCCCACCTGTCCCTCTGCACTCCTCCTGTCCCACTGCTCCTCACCTGTCCCACTGTGCTCCTCCTGTCCCACTACCCCTCATCTGTCCCTCTGCGCTTCTCCTGTCCTGCTGCCCCGATCCTGTCCCATGCCCCCCATCATGCTGCCCCCCACCTGTCACTCTGTACTCCTTCTGTCCCTCTGCTCCTCACCTGTCCCTCAGCGCTCCTCCTGTCCCACTACCCATCACCTGTCCCTCTGCGCTCCTCCTGTCCTGCTGCCCCGATCCTGTCCCATGCCCCCTGTCACACTGCCCCCCACCTGTCCCTCTGCACTCCTCCTGTCCCTTTGCACTCCTCCTGTCCCACTGCCCCTCACCTGTCCCTCTGCGCTCCTCCTCCTGTCCCACTGTGCTCCTCCTGTCCCGCTGCCCCGATCCTGTCCTGTGCCCCCCGTCACGCTGCCCCCACCTGTTCTTCTGCCTCTCCACCCATCACGCTGCCCCCCATCATGCTGCTCTCCCCCTGTCACACTGCCTCCCTCTTGTCCTGCTACCCTCCCACCTGTCCCAATGGCCTACTCCTGTCCTGATATCCCCGTCATGCTGCCCCCCTCCTATCCCACTTCCCCCTTCCTGTCCTGTGGCCCCCCATCACGCTGCCTCCCTCCTGTCCCGCGACCCCCCCCCCCCCCCCCACATGTCACACTGCCCTCCATCATGCTCCTGTCCTGAAGAGGTGGATCTTAAACAGCAAAGGGAGGGACACATTTAGATGGGGGTGCCTGATTTTAATCTTGCCTAGGGCAGCACAAAACCAAAATACACCACTGGTCATTTGGGGGGGGGGGTACTGTTCTGGCATTTCAGGGCCTTCAAAACTGTGATAGGTAGTCAGGAAGTGTAATGAAGAAATAAAGCCCTTTAAAAGCCTGAAGGGGCTTATTGGATTTTGGGTCCTGTACGTGGCTAGAAGTCTCTCATATGTGGTATCCCCATACTCAGGGGAAGAAGCAGAATGTATTTTGGGGTGTAATCCCATATATACCCATGGCATGCAATAAAAGAAAAAAAAATGTATGTATATATAAATATATATATATATATATATATATATAGTCATTTTCCAAAAACTTGTGGTAATAAAAAAAAAAATTTCTATTGACTCAACATGCCTCTCAGCAAATAGATTAGGGTGTCTACTTTTCAAAAAGGGGTCATTTGGGGAGGTCGGTTGTTATCTTGGCATTTTATGCCCAGTATTAGAAGTGAGTGTTGCAATTTTTTATGTCATAGTACTTGCGCAGCAATTTAATTTTAATGTGCAAAAACATACTATACTATACTATTTGGCCCATTGTTTGGTAAGACATAAAAGATTGCTATGCCAAGTAAATAGATACCCTTTGCAGGCTACCTTTTTAGATTTACACAGGAGCACTAGTGCTAGAATTACTGCCCTAGATCTGACGTTCGCGTCACTGGGCCAACGCTTCCGTACACCGCTGCGTGCGCGCGGGGGGGGGGGGAGGCGAATGTGCTTTTTTTAAAAAAAAATTATATTTTAATTATTACACTGTCCCTTTCATTTTTTGTATCACTTTTATTGCTATCACAAGGAATGTAAATATCACCTGTGATAGCAAGAGACAGTGAAAGGTATTCTTTTATCAGAAATCTGGGGTCTCTTACACACTTGATATCTCCCCTGCCCTTAAATCATCTGATTTCACTAAGATCGGTGTGATCAGGCACTTTCAGAATTTAAAAATGGCACTGTTTATATCTGGTGAAACCAAAGTGAAGAAATGCTTGTAGCTTCTGGTTTATTAGACTATAGAGATGATTAGGCCTTATTCCCGTCTATAATCAGCTCTATGGTTACCTGGCAGAAACTCCGGCTGCATTCTCAGGTTCCTTAATGGTGAGCTGAACGGAAAAAAATTACCTAACAGATTCCTTTCTTGACATCGACCGATGTGGATGAAGAAATCTCTGCCAGAAAAGTTTTTTTAAATATATGCCAAAGCATAGGGGTGATCCACCCACTGACCAACCCAGGCCGCCATGCTTGGGCATATATGTTCTTTTTTAATTGTGGATGAAAAATCTCTACAACAGCACTGCACACACTTACATATATTCGAGAGCAAGACCCTGTTGCTGTCAGAATAAAAAGATCAGTGCTGCAGCTGAATGGCATTCCTGCAAAGAAAACAGCAATGGTTAACAATAAAACAGTAACAATAAAACAGAAACTCAATAAAACAACTTTTTTATTGAAATCAGTGGCAAAAAAATATTGTAAAATAAATATACCGAAGCATAGGGGTGATCCACCCACTGGCCAACCCAGGCCCCCATGCTTGAGCTCATATGATCTTTTTTAACTGTGGATGAAAAATCTCATGCAGTAATGATGCACACACTTACATATATATTCTGAGAGCAAGATCTTGTTGCTGTCAGAAGAAACAGATTGGAGCTGCAGCTGAATGGCATTCCTGCAAGGAAAATAGCGATGGTTAACAATAAAACAGTAACTCAATAAAAAGACAACATTATTTTGGATGTTTTTTTAACTTTTTTTTTAACCTGTAACATCGAGATATTAGGATCTCTCTCATCAATGTAGATGTTTTGCTAGGGAGTATACACATCTGCAAATTTCTGGTTGAGGTGATTTGCGAGGGGCCAAATTTTGTGGAGCCGATCATATTCAGGGTCACCCAGAGAACAACAGAGTGTATTGTCATTGAAATGC
The DNA here is from genome assembly GCF_062004578.1 of Staurois parvus. Lineage (NCBI taxonomy): Eukaryota > Metazoa > Chordata > Amphibia > Anura > Ranidae > Staurois > Staurois parvus. The sequence continues at coordinate 1,068,972 of NW_028318372.1, forward strand.
ATATATCGCATTATATTCTTACATCTATCCCTGGCCATGGAAGCAGAGAACACGAGCATATGATGAATGTGTGGAAGCTGCAGAATTTGTGGGCATCCAAACAGGATTTGCAAGCACATCAGGAATGACACTATGGGCTGTACGGGCCTGTGTGCGAATTCTTGGTGGCTGCGGGACACTACTTGTGTTAGCCACTGCACCAGCTTGTACTGTACTTATATCAACAAGTGATACTGCAGTGCTGGCATGAAAAATACCAGGATGTACTAGGCCGCTGGTGTTTGCCAGATCACCAAAAGGTAGAGCGGCACTAGTTTTGGCACACTGCTACATATGAGAAACATCATGCAATTGTAACACTTCAGCAACCTGGAAACGGGGTTGGGTATGCCTGATCTTAGCAGGGACCTCTACTCCATCGTTTGAACTATCTGTCAGTGTGCTGCTGTTCTCTACAGGTTCATATTCTGAGGCAGATTCTGTCAGTGAGGCTTCCCCTTTGCTCTCATCTGACAGGCTCAGAATCCTGTAGGCATCTTCACTAGTATACCTTTCATTGGAAATTTTGACCACTATATTTATAGGTGCCTAGTGTGACTCACGGGACACTGCACTGACACTGCACTTGCTGGGGGAGAAGGGTGGGGTTAAGCGTAGGGACTAAACGCAGGTGCTGGCAGATGGAGGGCTGATCCTGCTAACACTGCATTTTTGAGGACACTACACTGTTGTGAACGTTGGTATAGTGCTGATCTGATCAAAGAGATCGATCTGTTCAGACACTATACTAGAAATTGAGGTTTATTGTGTATGTGAGCATGTTCCTGGCAATCAAAGGGTTAAATGGGATGACTGATGTAGCAGCAGGCAATCTGACGCTATCTAGGAGGGACACTAACTGACGCTAATGCTAGCTGAAGTCGCCTGTGACACTAATACAGAGACCAGTAAAAAAAAATCTGTACACTGTACTAACAACACTGGTGACAGGGCAGTGAAGTTGTTAACTGGGGGGGGGGGCAATCAGGGGGTTAAATGTGATCAGTGCTTTTACTGTGTGTGTGTGGTGCTTTGACTCCACATTTGAATTTATAGATGAGACTATAGTTAGCCCTTTTTCCCAGGCTATACCACTTTCTGTTAGTAGAGTGGATTCAGTTTTTCTGACAGCAGAGGATCTTGGGACATGTAGTTCTATAGCCAATACATCCTGTATTCCTGAGTGCTGATTGGACTACAATTGCTAGAGAGATGGGGAACTGCCGTTCTCTTCCAGAGACAGATTGCTGGCCGACTGCTGCAGGACTCTGCATATCAGTTCAGCACAGCGATGACACCGATCACCACACCAGGAGTGCACCAAGATCTCTGCATCGGGACTGTCATTGTCTGGTCTTCACACAGATATCTCTGCTTGCCGTGCAATCCATCCTGCGGTAACTCTACACTTCCCTGCAACCAGCCAAGAGTCTGGGCGAGAACTCTGTTCCTAGGAGGCTGAGCTGTCCATAAGATTGGTCTTCCATCACTCCACAGACACTGCATGCAGACACCTTTGCACTTCAGTACCAGGAGATCTTTGCTTTGAGCAGTACAACAGTATATCTGTTTAATTTAATTGAATTACTAGTATTCACTAATGTATATCGACCCCCACCATTGCTAGCAGAAGACACCACATACCACACTATCAAGAGCTTTAAACATCACAGGACTTCAGTTGCAATATCTAGCTACAGGGATCTCTTCTCTTTTAAGGTCATCATTGCACCTGTGGTCCAGAGGGAGCTGAGAAGTCAGCAAGCCTTTTCTTCCTCCTCTTGTTGCTATGGTTGCAATTAAATAGTTGAAGCTTAATACTCATGACTGTATAATCTGTTAAACATTGATAATTGATTTATTCTATTTTACCACTGTTCTGCTTTTAGTTGTATATCCTAAACCCATTATTTATGTGGCCTACTCTTTTGAACAGGTTTAATATAGAGGTGTTACTAAAGAAAGGTGTCTTTTTCATTAGTATTCTATACTGTTGAAATATGTCTGAACCCAGAGTATCAGAGGTGTTCAGAGGCTTGCAAGGTCAGGTCAGGGCAATCACTGGGAACCAGTGTATTATCAAGTGGCCTCTGTGGGAGTAACACTACATTAGGGGGCTCTGGTAAGTGGTTAGCCCTAACAGGCATAGTCATGAGCTAAAGGGTGAATGCATGGGGGATAAAAGCAAGGCAGCCATCTGGAAATGTGTACAGTGGTCGAGATTCCAGGAATTGAATGGACTGAGAGGGAAATCCATCAGCTAATAAAGAATCTGGTGCCAGACCAGGGGCCTATCACTTTGACATGAGGACGTAATTTGTTATGGACTGCACTTGCGTATTACTAGAGTGGAAGAAAGGTATACCGGCATGTTTTGGGTAGGATAAAATAAGTTTGGCAGAAGGGATTGAGGCCCATGATTGCATTGCTGCTCACAGGTGGATCATTGCGGAATCACCCACGAGCAAGAGCGGAAAGTGCAGTGTCATCGGATGCTGACTTACCCCTAATTGGGTTTCCCCCACCTCTTTCTGCACAGGCATGAGCAAGCTAGTTGAGAACTTAGTAAGGAATAGCTCTGCTTCTTTAAGGAAAGGATATCAGAAGCATAGCTGTTTCTCGGGGCTGGTTCTGACCCCTGCGGGAGAGGAACAGTTTGAAACCTGGATGGATCAGACAACTCAGGCTGTGGAAGAAAGGAATGTTCCAGAAGTAGTCAAGAGACAAAGACTAAGCAAAAGTCTTAAGGGGCCTGCAGCTGAAGAGATTCACAGTCTGAGGATGGGAAAACAGGATTGTGTAGCAATGGACTATATTGATGCTTTATATGCTGTGTTCAGCCGAATGGAGAAAATTCCAGACCCTTTGTATAAGTTCCAGCACACTCATCAGCAGAGAGGTGAGAGCCTTTCTGAATACATTACTAGAGTGGATAAAATTCTACAGCAGATTATCCTAAAGAAAGGGATTGATCCATGGGATATTGACAAAGTTGACTTGGAGGGGATTCTACAAAGTGCACAACCTAATCACCTGATTGTGCTCAAACTGTTACTCAAGGGATTGCAAGCAGCCCCCACTTGCCTGAGTTAATGAAAGAGGGGAGGGAAGAAGAAGCTTCTTCCTGTTAAGAAAGGGGAAACTTCAAGGGACCTCAGCAAAGGAGCTAACTGAGGGCACTGAGAAAAGTAAACTCTCTAAAAGACAGAAGGGTCTGAAATCCAAGCAAAAATTTAGGAAGAAGTCTCCTAGAAGCTCACTGGAATCCTCAACGAAGCTCAGCCGAAAGCCACCAGAGCCAGGGGGAAATTAGCAGAGAGTCAATGCACCACCTTAATCTAAAGCAGAGGTGCTCATCCTGTGGCTCGCGGGCCACATGTGGTCCTTGGAGCCCTCTGGTGTGGCCCTTTACCTAAAACCAGGGAAGCACACTTCTATTATATCCTGCGAGTTTGGTGCATATTCAGAAAGTGCACCACGCCCTCCAGATATAATAGAAGTTTATGGCTTGCAGGAAAGCCACAGGTGCACTGCGCTGCACCTGCAGTGTGAGTAAACTGTAGTGCATCAGTGTGAGGGCAGCCCTATATGGGGCTCCGGACAGTAAGGGTTCCTTACATTTGCGGTTTGGGTGGCGGCTAAACCCCATAATTGAAACATGTTTTTACCATACAACCCCAACCACTGGTGTAGTATCAAGGGTCGCAATGGTGACCCCACCCCATGCTTCAGGGGGCATGTGTGGCCTCCCTGTCACATTCTGTTTTACACTTGGAGAGGAGAGGCAGCATATAAAGAAATCATTCTTCTCCTCTCCCTCGCACCAGAATTCAATGGTTGCAGGTGGAAAATGTTCATTTTGCTATTCAAAATAAAAAAAATTCTAAATTCTGAACCACTTCATGTCATTGTGACTCTGTTACTAAATCACTTAAGTAGCCCTCGCCTTATCAAAGGTTGGGCACCCCGGATCTAAAGCTGCTGTTAGATCATTCCAACAACTAGCAGGGAGAACAAAGGGTCAAGCCAACCATATAAAGCCAGTTGATTTGCCTGAGAAGCTTGTAGACCTCTCTCCTATAGTGTCAGATCGGGTGGAGGGAGTGTACACTAAAGTACTGCTAGACAATGGAGCCCAAGTGACCTTGCTGTATAGAAATTTTTATGACAAGTATCTGAAACATATCCCTTTACGCAAGTTGGAAGAGTTGGAGATCTGGAGTATTGGCTCTGAAAAATTCCCCTATGATGGCTTCCTTCTATTTAAAACAACTTTCGGCCCCTCTACTGTGTGGATGACAGAAACATTTGATATGCTAGCAGTTGTATGTTCCAGACCCCCAGGGACAAGACAAAACTCCCTATTAATTGGAACCAACACTGACCTAGTGAGAAAGTTGCTTGTTCAGCTAGTTGAGAATGAAGACCTCACACTCAAAGGAATACATCCTCAATTACATCAAGCATTTTGACAGGTGGTTCGAAAGCAGAGAGCCTCAACAGAAGGAGTAGGAAGATTGTGGAGGCTAGGAGCCAGGAAGAGAGTGCTGAAGCCAGGTGAAATAGACTGTATGAAGGCTACAGTCAAACTGAACTGGGATCAGTTGGGACCATTCTTCTTGGAGACTGATTCACAACAGGGAGAGATGGGAGAAGAGCTAGTCTCTGAAATAGTGCCAACAAGAGCCTTGTCCCAGAATGGAGGGAAGGTGCCCATTAGTCTCCAGAATGTTATAGACTTCCCCATCAAGTTAAAGCCCCAAATGTTGATTGAGCAAGTGAGTTAGGCTCAGGGGTGGACTGACAACTCATGGGGCCCCCGGGCAATAGGGGATCATGGGGCCCCTGTGTCCTTGCCCACACTCAAAGCACACCCAAAAAAGCCTATAAATGGTACCAGCGGCATTTCATGGGGCCCCCTACTGAACCTGGGCCCTCGGGCAGGTAAATCCAAAAGGGAGGGGGGGGGGGAATGAAGGCTAACGCGTAGATGAGCATAGCAATACACATGAAAATACTCATAGAAATGGCAATAGTAATAATAATGTCAAAAATCTCATACAGAAAAGGTATATATATAAAACATGTACAAAAAAAAAAAAACACTATATATATATTTTTCTGGAACTATAAACAGAATGTCAGGGCAATTGGTTCTCATTCTGTTGTGACTGGAAGGTGAGTGATCACATGTGAGGATAGCAGTGGCAGCTGGGGAATGTGTGGGCATGTTTTCTGTTGAAGTGGGCAAGTACACATTCAACATATACAGGCATAGTGTACCCACCCATATTCACTACAACTCCCAAAGGTTGATGGGAAGTGTAGTTTCCTGAGAGGATATGATGTAATCCCTGCTGTTACACTTCCTCCTTGGCAGAGCAGATGCCGTCATTTTTTTCATAACAGCGATGATTTCCTGAAAATGCAATTAGACTTTTCTGTTAAATGGTAAGGAAATGTATTAACTGTTTAGTGATTTGTGTAGGGTGGTATACTAATGGGTGATTTTTTTTGCCTATACCGGAGTTCTTCTTTAAACTCTTCTAGGGACAAGGACCACCTAATTTTTCTAGCATGTTTGTGCTTGTTCTGTCTCATTCAAGTCAGTGAGTCATGGTCTGACACCAAATGGAACTTCCTCTTAAGGAAAAATCCAAAGCTTACTTTATGACCAGACCCCAATGCTGGCTGTTATGACAACAAAACAACAATCTTCCCATATGATTCCATGTTTTAATATTTTTTATGCCTGTTAATCATTTCCCTTGTGAAGATATCCAAAAAGCCCAATACTGACTGCTGGGAATCACCAATTTGTATATGACTTCAGCAGTCCTTTCAGACTCAGAGATGTTATTCAAGAAACCCTGTGTAATATCCCCTTCGCTTCTCCTGACAGCAACATAAAATGTTATATAAGGAGGTAAGGGGGGGGTGAAGGAGCTGGGCCAGCACAAAGAATACTTTGAAAGCCATGTGCCAGGGAACTCACTAGTCAAAGACACATTGCAAGTGAATAAAAAATATTGTATTGAAAGGAACAACACTGCTAGTAAGCATTTAAAATACTTTTTCTTTTTCTGTGCATTTACCTACAAAAGTTAGTGACAGGCAACTCTGTCTGTTCAGTCCTGGGAGATTAGCTTAAGGGTACTCTCTGAGAGCAAGAATTGAGAGTAAGAAATTTGAGGGTGTAGTCTGCTGATATTTATTACTCTGACATGCAAAATTCTACATAACAATATTACATAGTGTAAGATGCATACTGAGAAATTTTGTGGCAATATTTTACTCTTTCTTCTAACAATAAATACTTAGAATGGCAAATTATGACTGAGTTTCCTTGAGGAGTCCACGTCAATCTGCCATTCAAGAATTTGAGCTATCGGGTCCATAGTATGTAGGGCAATGTACAGAGGTCAGTAGGGTGTAGTACTGCAAACAGGAGTTAGTAGTATGTAGGGCAGATTACAGAGGTCAGTAGTATGTAGTGCAGCATACAGGGGTCAGTAGTATGTACAGCAATGTACAGGGATTATTAGTATTTTGGGCTGCATATAAAGGTCAATAGTAGGTAGGCCTGGGTTAAGTAGTATGTAATGCAGTGTAAAGGGGTCTGTAGTATATAGGGCAATGTACAGAGGTCAGTAGTATATAGGCCAAGGTACCAGGCAGGGGCTGATTGGCAACTTTTGGCCCATGGGGCAAGTACAACCCAGAGGTCTACGGTGCAGCAACTCGGCCCCCCTTCCGCTCTCCCTCTTCCCTGCCTCCTCCTGACCACCATCCTAGGTTAAGGATCGGCTCCTGGTACTCTCTGCTCATTGGACGGGTAAGGTTGGACAGCGCCTGCTGCATTGACCTGTATCTAGGAGACAGTAACCAGTCTTTGAGCTTGTTTTTTTTTTATTTTATTAGAGGAATTCAACTTGGATGTGGTAAGGAATATATGGCAAGGAGCACCATCCATGTCGGGGGGGGCAGCCTGCACCTGTCCTTGTCCTCATCCCGCACACGGTAGGACACCAATGGAGACTTTTTCCTCCTCTTCACCAGGAAGCCTTTAGGCATGTCTGACACGGTTACCAACCTTCTGAAGTGGAATTTACTGACATCAAAAATTTAGTTACAGCACCAATTTGTTTACTGCATAAACTCATGAAATTTACTAACAAAGCCACATATTTACTGACACTTAACAAATACATAAAATGACCATTTTCAGTGCAAAACAATTTATGTATCAATATTTAGTTGGTGCTATTAGCAATCAGGGATGTTGGATTCTTATCGCTTCACATAGTTCTGGGCTCTCTGTGCACCCCCCCCCCATGAGGTTTCCCGGGCTACACTTGCCCATCTGCAGGCTCGGCTCAATGCTCCCCTCCCCTTCTTGTGCTGACCCAGAAGTAACATTACAATGTCACTTATGTGTCCCCGCTGAGAGATTTTAATGCAATCCCCGGGAAAGAATGTAATATGGTGCGCTGTGCACCACATTACATTCAGTGGAGCAGAAGGGAGACATCCAGGGTCTTTTAGACCTTGGATGTCTCAAAGAGAATTTGTCACCAAAAATCATCACATAGGGGACTCTGTCCCCTATGTGATGAAAAAAAAAAAGATAATTTTTTTTTATTGTAAAAAATTAAAGTTACACCCAAGCTCATACCATCCCCCCCACAAAATATTGAGGTCCCCACCCCCACATATACGCACATACAAACGTAAAAGCACATTCTGGGGCGCCTACGCATGAAACCGTAGTTTACAGGGGTCAGAAGTATATAGGGCAGTGTACAGAGGCTAGCAGTATGTAGGGCAGTTTACAGGGGTAATTAGTATGTAAAGCTGTGCATATGCATCAGTATCTTGTAGGGTAACGTGCAAGGGTTAGTAATTTGTAGGGCAGATTATAGGGGTCACCAGTTCAGAGGACAATGGGTCAGAAGGATGGAGGGAAAAGTTCAGGTAGGGCAGTATACAAGGTTCAGTAGGGCAAAAGACAATATGGCAGTGTACAGGGTTCAGCAATAGAACAGTGTATAGGTACAGGTATTATATTATTTATATATATGTATGATGGACAAGTAGAATAATTAAAGTAATTCTAAAGGCTTATTTTTTTTTAAATAACAAACATGTCTATACTTACCTGCTGTGTGCAGTGGTTTTGCACAGAGCAGCCTGGATCCTTCTCTTCTCGGGTCCCCCAGCAGCGCTCCTGTCCCCTCCCTCCTGTCACGTGCCCCCCAAAGCAAGCAGCTTGCAATGGGGGCCACCCTTTGCTCCATGATTTCATTTACACACGGATCTGGCCCTGCCCCCTCTCTCTTTTCATTGGCTTACTGGCTGTGACTGACAGCAGTGACTCCTGCTTTTGTCTCATCCAAAGAGGAGAGGGAGACCCGGGATAGCCAAGACTCCAGTGCACATCGCTGGATCGAGAGGGGGCTTAGGTGAGTATTGGGGGGCTGGGGGGATGCTGCACAGAGAAGGTTTTTTTTTATCTTCATGCATAGAATGCATGAAGTTAGAAATGACCTTGAGCCTTTACAACCACTTTAAATGGACACATAGGGGTTGATTTACTAAAACTGGAGAGTGCAAAATCTGCCAATCAGATTCTAACTTCAGCCTGTTCAATTAAGCTTTGACAAAAAAAAACTGAAAGCTGATTGGTTTCTATGCAGAACTGTCCAGATTTTGCCCTCTCCATTTTTTAGTAAATCAACTCCAGTGGGTCTAAAATGTGTAAAATTATATAAACAATTCTTTATGAAAATAATACATCTTGATACAAATATTATTTTGTATAGTGGTGAGATTACATTTTTGTGTGTGTAATAAAAGAAAAATACATTTAATAAAATAAATTGATATGTTATGATTAGGTAAAATAAAAATGTTTTAATTCATTCATTCTTTATTCTTTTTGAGTGCATAAAAATAACCAGTAATTGAGGGTGGCAAGGAAAGTTGATGCCTGTAATTAAATCAATGCAAAAGCTCTCTCATATAGAATCAAGGAAGTTACTATGTGAGATAACCTTTAGATAGCCAAAGGTGTGTGTGTGTGTCTATGGCAAGGAGTGTTCTAAGTCGGTGGGCCATGCATGTGCTTTATTTGATTGGGAGTTGTTTGTTCCACTAGTGTTGATGCTTCTGATACTTTATGTGCCACATGCTGTGTATGTGGGAGAGACAGAGGGACTTAGTGGAGCACAAAAGGAAGGCTAGACTCAATCAATGTAGAGATACAGTATGCACAGCAGGAGTGTGAGAATTGTGCTGTAAGGATATGTGGATAAAATATATACAATAGTGAACCATATCAGTATGAGGAGTGATTGAAAGGTTTTCTGAAACCTTAAGGGCAAGTTACTTGTTTAGTTATAAATAATCTGGATCTAGAAAACATAAAACCATAAAATATACCACAAGATAAATAAAATAAAGCATACAACAGAATAAATGTACATATGATAAAATTATAATTTTCTATATTCTCAATATTATAAATAGAGATGAGGGAATCGAAGTAGGAGAAGTGGAATTCGAGTCGAATATTGGAAAATAGCCTAATCCGAAAAATAGCCTACTTCGGACGCGCGAATCGAAATTTTTCCTAAAATGGCGGCGGACATGTGCGGCGACGGAGCGGGGATGTCTGGGAAGGCGCGCAGACAAGGCGCGCTGACCCATAATGCATTCCTTAATGACATGTGACCGCATTAGCCAATCAGCAGCCAGCACTGTGTAATGGTCGAGCTATAAATAGCGGCCATTTTAGAATTCTTCATTTGCCTCCAGTCATTCAACAGAGGCAGACCTCTCTGTATTAGGGACAGAGTTAGGGCCACAGAAACGTTACTTGGGGACAGAGAAACGTTACTTAGGGACAGAGAACCATTACTCAGGGACACAGAATTGTTAATGAGGGCCACAGAATCGTTACTTAGGGACAAAGAAACGCTAGTTAGGGCCACAGAATTGTTACTCAGGGACAGACAGAATTGTTACTGAGTGCCAGAGAATTGTTACTTAGGGCCACAGAAACGTTAGTTAGGGCCACAGAATTGTTACTCAGGGACAGACACAGAATTGTTACAGAGGGCCACAGAACTGTTACTTAGGGCCACAGAAACGTTAGTTAGGGCCACAGAATTGTTACTCAGGGACAGACACAGAATTGTTACTGAGGGCCACAGAACTGTTACTTAGGGCCACAGAAACGTTATTAGGTCCACAGAATTGTTACTCAGGGACAGACAGAATTGTTACTGAGTGTCAGAGAATTGTTACTTAGGGCCACAGAAACGTTAGTTAGGGCCACAGAATTGTTACTCAGGGACAGACACAGAATTGTTACTGAGGGCCACAGAATGTTACTTAGGGCCACAGAAACGTTATTAGGGCCACAGAATTGTTACTCAGGGACAGACAGAATTTTTACTGAGTGCCAGAGAATTGTTACTTAGGGCCACAGAAACGTTAGTTAGGGCCACAGAATTGTTACTCAGGGACAGACACAGAATTGTTACAGAGGGCCACAGAACTGTTACTTAGGGCCACAGAACTGTTACTTAGGGCCACAGAAACGTTAGTTAGGGCCACAGAATTGTTACTCAGGGACAGACACAGAATTGTTACTGAGGGCCACAGAACTGTTACTTAGGGCCACAGAAACGTTATTAGGGCCACAGAATTGTTACTCAGGGACAGACAGAATTGTTACTGAGTGCCAGAGAATTGTTACTTAGGGCCACAGAAACGTTAGTTAGGGCCACAGAATTGTTACTCAGGGACAGACACAGAATTGTTACTGAGGGCCACAGAACTGTTACTTAGGGCCACAGAAACGTTAGTTAGGGCCACAGAATTGTTACTCAGGGACAGACACAGAATTGTTACTGAGGGACACAGAACTGTTACTTAGGGCCACAGAAACGTTAGTTAGGGCCACAGAATTGTTACTCAGGGACAGACACAGAATTGTTACTGAGGGACACAGAACTGTTACTTAGGGCCACAGAAACGTTACTTAGGGCCACAGAATTGTTACTTAGGGCCACAGAAACGTTACTCAGGGACACAGAATTGTTACTGAGGGCCACAGAACCATTACTTAGGGCCACAGAATTGTTACTCAGGGACAGACACAGAATTGTTACTCAGGGACACAGAATTGTTACTTAGGGCCACAGAACCGTTACTTAGGGCCACAGAAACGTTACTCAGGGACACAGAATTGTTACTGAGGGGCACATAACCGTTACTTAGGGCCACAGAAACGTTACTCAGGGACACAGAATTGTTACTGAGGGCCACATAACCGTTACTTAGGGCCACAGAATTGTTACTCAGGGACAGACACAGAATTGTTACTGAGGGCCACAGAACCGTTACTTAGGGCCACAGAATTGTTACTCAGGGACAGACACAGAATTGTTACTCAGGGACACAGAATTGTTACTGAGGGCCACAGAACCGTTACTTAGGGCCACAGAAACGTTACTCAGGGACACAGAATTGTTACTGAGGGGCACATAACCGTTACTTAGGGCCACAGAAACGTTACTCAGGGACACAGAATTGTTACTGAGGGCCACATAACCGTTACTTAGGGCCACAGAATTGTTACTCAGGGACAGACACAGAATTGATACTGAGGGCCACAGAACCGTTACTTAGGGCCACAGAATTGTTACTCAGGGACACAGAATTGTTACTGAGGGCCACAGAACTGTTACTTAGGGCCACAGAATTGTTACTCGGAGAGACACAGAATTGTTACTGAGGGCCACAGAACCGTTACTTAGGGCCACAGAATTGTTACTCAGGGACACAGAATTGTTACTGAGGGCCACAGAACTGTTACTTAGGGCCACAGAATTGTTACTCGGACAGACACAGAATTGTTACTCAGGGACACAGAATTGTTACTGAGGGCCACAGAACCGTTACTTAGGGCCACAGAATTGTTACTCAGGGACACAGAATTGTTACTGAGGGCCACAGAACTGTTACTGAGGGCCACAGAATTGTTACTCGGACAGACACAGAATTGTTACTCAGGGACACAGAATTGTTACTGAGGGCCACAGAACCGTTACTTAGGGCCACAGAAACGTTACTCAGGGACACAGAATTGTTACTGAGGGCCACAGAAGCGTTACTTAGGGCCACAGAATTGTTACTCAGGGACACAGAATTGTTACTGAGGGCCACAGAACTGTTACTTAGGGCCACAGAATTGTTACTCGGACAGACACAGAATTGTTACTCAGGGACACAGAATTGTTACTGAGGGCCACAGAACCGTTACTTAGGGCCACAGAAACGTTAATCAGGGACACAGAATTGTTACTGAGGGCCACAGAACCGTTACTTAGGGCCACAGAATTGTTACTCAGGGACACAGAATTGTTACTGAGGGCCACAGAACTGTTACTTAGGGCCACAGAATTGTTACTCGGACAGACACAGAATTGTTACTCAGGGACACAGAATTGTTACTGAGGGCCACAGAACCGTTACTTAGGGCCACAGAAACGTTAATCAGGGACACAGAATTGTTACTGAGGGCCACAGAACCGTTACTTAGGGCCACAGAATTGTTACTCAGGGACAGTCACAGAATTGTTACTGAGGGACACAGAATTGTTACTGAGGGCCACAGAACCGTTACTTAGGGCCACAGAATTGTTACTCAGGGACACAGAATTGTTACTGAGGGCCACAGAACCGTTACTTAGGGCCACAGAATTGTTACTCAGGGACACAGAATTGTTACTGAGGGCCACAGAACTGTTACTTAGGGCCACAGAATTGTTACTCGGACAGACACAGAATTGTTACTCAGGGACACAGAATTGTTACTGAGGGCCACAGAACCGTTACTTAGGGCCACAGAAACGTTAATCAGGGACACAGAATTGTTACTGAGGGCCACAGAACCGTTACTTAGGGCCACAGAATTGTTACTCAGGGACAGACACAGAATTGTTACTCAGGGACACAGAATTGTTGCTCAGGGACACAGAATCGTTGAATTAAAGAGTATGTCAGACAACATGCAGAGGAGTGGCAGAGGAGGCAATATTTTAGGAGCGAGCAGACGTGGCAGCAGAGGAAGGGGTCGAGGCAGCAGTATTCGCAGCCAGAGGCCAGTGCTCCCGGTGTCATCCAGCGGTCGTGTCTCCACCGACAACCCTGCCGTCATCGATTGGTTGGCTCGGTCGTCTTCCTCTTCCCAGGTCACCTCTGACACCTACAGCCAACGGTCGGTGGGTACGTCAGACACAACCGTTAGTTGGCATGGCCCAGGAGCAAGCCCACTGAAATCACGTGTCCTCTACCTGCCCCTGTCCTTTGCTGTTCCCTCACCAAGCAAAGTATCGCATGCTGTGGGCTCAGCCCCACTGTACAGTGAGGAAGAGCTAACAGAGGGCGGTCAGGAACGGGGGGAGACATCCGCCTTTTCAGCAGCCAGGCGAAGAAGTACTGGCGAGGAGAGTGGCTCGGTAGCCGGTCTAGAGACAGGTCTGTCTCCTGACCCAGACGCAGCCGAGGGGGCTAGTAGTGAGGCGGAGACCCTACTTGATGATGAGGAGGTTGATCACACTTGGCTGCCTCGTCGTCATCAGGTAATTTCTTCCGCATCATCAGGAGAAGAGGGTGCCAGCTTGGCAGCGAGCGAAACAGTCGGTGGGTTGCCCAGGAGGCAGCAGGGTCGCAGCAGTGTCAGTGGAGCCAAACGGCCACGGAGTAGAGCACCAGCTCCACTGCAGCCTACCACCACGGCCAGTAGTGGTGCCGGTGCGCACGGAGGAAGTAGCAGTCAGCCAGTGAGGAGTAGCGGGGGCAAAGTTTCCTACTCGGTGGTGTGGCAATTTTTCGTCAAGCCGCCCGAGGAAGTAAACGTAGCCGTATGTCGACTATGTGGCCAGAAATGCAAGCGTGGCCAGGGGGCCCATGTTGGGACTACAGCGTTGCGTCAGCATATGCAGCGTCACCATTCGGTGGCCTGGGAAAACCGTGATAAAGATACGGCGGTTCTGCCTGACCCAGCCCCCGCTCCATCACCCGCTCCGTTACTTGCTCCGTCACCCGACGTCGTCAATCGCCCTCTATCAGCCAGTCAAGGCTCCAACACCTCTGCTGAGGGGAGTTGTCGCTCGTTGGCATCTTCCGCTCGTTCAGATGCTCCTTCTCCTGCTACTCCTCTTCTCGGATTCCGTCAGCAGTCTTTCTTGGAATCCGTTTCCAAGAGACAACAGTTTGCGAGCACGCACCCGACGGTGCAAAAGCTGAACGTCCTCCTGTCCAAGTTGCTGGTGCTGCAGTCCCTCCCTTTCCAACTGGTGGACTCAGCACCTTTCCGAGAAATGATGGCTTGTGCCGCGCCGCGGTGGAGAGTGCCAAGCCGTCATTTCTTCGCCAAAAAGGCAGTGCCAGCCCTGCATTCACATGTAGAAGAGATGGTGGGCCAGTCTTTGAGCATATCGGTCTCTGCCAAAGTGCACGGCAGCGCCGACGTGTGGAGCTGTAACTACGGTCAGGGACAGTACATGTAATTTACGGCCCACTGGGTGAACGTGGTGCCGGCACAGCCGCACCAGCAACTTGGACAGGTCACGACGCTTTTGCCTCCACGTTTGCACGTCCTTGGTCCAGCAAACATGTCCGCCTCTACCAACTCTTCTTCCGCCGTGTCCTCAGCCGCCACCCCCGTGCCAAGTCCCATTACCCGACCGGCATATCACATGTGCAGGGCGCAACGGTGTCACGCTGTGCTGCACCTGGTATGCCTTGGCGAACGTAGTCACACAGGGGAGGAACTTCTGAGTGTAATGAACAGAGAAATCGACAGATGGCTGTCTCCGCGCAAACTGAAAATCGGAACCATGTTGACCGACAACGGAAAGAACATGGTGTCTGCTCTGCATCAAGGAAGGTTGTGCCATGCGCCATGCATGGCTCACGTGTTCAATCTGGTTGTCAAGCGGTTCCTAAAATCCACCATCCCACTGCAAGACATCCTTAAAATGTCACGTAAACTGTGCATGCATTTCAGCCATTCCTACACCGCAAAGAACACCCTCATTGAGCTGCAGCGGCAGAACGGAATTCCACAGCATCGCCTGATCTGCGACGTTGCAACAAGGTGGAATTCAACCCTACACATGTTAGACCGCCTTTACGAGCAGCGAAAGGCCATCACCGATTTCCTGATGTTACAAGCGGATAAAGGTACTCCCCTGTGTAACTTAGATGTCAGCCATTGGCAGCTCATGCGTGACACCTGCCGCTTGCTCAGGCCCTTTGAGGAGGCCACGCTATTCGTGAGTCGGCAGGACTATGGGATGAACGACGTCATTCCTCTGTTGCACGTCCTTGAACAAATGCTGTTAACAATGGCTGGTCAGGGTGCGGTAGACGTGGCGCACAGATCTCAACGCCACATGACCCCTGTGGGGCCAGGACAGGAAGAAGAGGAGGAGGTAGAGGAGGACATTTGTGCTCAGGAATTATTGAGTGAAATGGGTGGTTTTTCCACTCAGCGGACAGGAGTGGAGGAGCAGGAGCATCTGGGAGAGGAGGAGGAGGAGGAGACAGAGGACCCAGACGCACCGTGGCAGTATGCTGTGGAGATGGAGGCAGGGAGTCCCTCGCATTCCTTGGCGCAAATGGCCCATAGCATGCTCGGTTGCTTGCGTAGCGACAGCCGAATAATAACCATCAGACAGAAGGATGACTTTTGGCTGTCCACCTTGTTGGACCCTCACTATCGTTCCAAAATGGTGGCCTTTTTCACACCTGCTGAGAGGGAGGCCAAAATTACGTACTATAAAAACCACCTATGTAGTCAGTTGGTCTCTGCCTTTGTGCGCCAACGTCCATCCTCAGACACTGTGGGCCCTGTGCGCTCGCGTTCCGCTGCCATGGCAGCAGGGGAGGGGTGGGGTGGTAGGAGCAGTGGCAGCTCCACCAGCAGCGGCTGCCTCAGTCTGCAGTCGATGATGAGTAGCTTTCTTCACCAGCGCAGTGAGGAAACTACTAACCAGCCGCAGCAGCAGCAGCAGCAGCATCAGGTGGACCTGGAGCAGGAGCTCAAACAACAGGCTTGGGCCTACTTGGACAGCACCCTGCCAACCGAGGTAGACAATCCCCTTGACTACTGGGCAACGAAACTTGACCTTTGGCCCCAACTAGCTGAATTTGCCCTTGAAAGGCTGTCATGCCCGGCCAGTAGCGTGGCATCGGAGCGCGTGTTTAGTGCGGCAGGAGGTATTGTAACTCCGCGGAGGACACGACTGTCCACCCAAAGTGTGGAGAGACTCACGTTTGTGAAAATGAATCAGGCGTGGATTAGTCTGGATTTCAAACCACCAGTTCCTGACACAACTGACTAAATCCGCCATGAATCATGCCAGAAACATGTGCCACTTTCAGGTCTCCTCACACACTGCTGGTGTGTTCCATTTTTTGTCATAGGGTGCTGGCAGATTACGGGCCTCCCATTGCTGCTGTCTCCATCGCCACACTCTGCCATGTGCCACATTCAGGTCTCTTCACACTGCTGGTGTGTTGAATTTTTTGACATAGGGTGCTGGCAGATTACGGGCCTCCCATAGCTGCTGCCAGGCCCCTAATCTGCCATGGGCCCCTATATACCGCCTCCTCATGCAGCTGCCAAGTCCAGAGTCTCTCATGGGTCCCTGTACGGCCTCCCATTGCTGCTGTCTCCATCGCCACACTCTGCCATGTGCCACTTTCAGGTCTCCTCACACACTGCTGTTGTGTTCAATTTTTTGACATAGGGTGCTGGCAGATTAGGGGCCTCCCATAGCTGCTGCCAGGCCCCTAATCTGCCATGGGCCCCTATACCGCCTCCTCATGCTGCTGCCAAGTCCAGAGTCTGTCATGGGTCCCTGTACGGCCTCCCATTGCTGCTGTCTCCATCGCCACACTCTGCCATGTGCCACATTCAGGTCTCTTCACACTGCTGGTGTGTTGAATTTTTTGACATAGGGTGCTGGCAGATTACGGGCCTCCCATAGCTGCTGCCAGGCCCCTAATCTGCCATGGGCCCCTGGACCGCCTCCTCATGCTGCTGCCAGGTCCACAGTCTCTCATGCCATGTGCCACTTTCCGGTCTCCTCACACTGCTGGTGTGTTGAATTTTTTGACATAGGGTGCTGGCAGATTACGGGCCTCCCATAGCTGCTGCCAGGCCCCTAATCTGCCATGGGCCCCTGTACCGCCTCCTCATGCTGCTGCCAGGTCCACAGTCTCTCATGCCATGTGCCACTTTCCGGTCTCCTCACACTGCTGGTGTGTTGAATTTTTTGACATAGGGTGCTGGCAGATTACGGGCCTCCCATAGCTGCTGCCAGGCCCCTAATCTGCCATGGGCCCCTATATACCGCCTCCTCATGCTGCTGCCAAGTCCAGAGTCTGTCATGGGTCCCTGTACGGCCTCCCATTGCTGCTGTCTCCATCGCCACACTCTGCCATGTGCCACATTCAGGTCTCTTCACACTGCTGGTGTGTTGAATTTTTTGACATGGGGTGCTGGCAGATTACGGGCCTCCCATAGCTGCTGCCAGGCCCCTAATCTGCCATGGGCCCCTGTACCGCCTCCTCATGCTGCTGCCAGGTCCACAGTCTCTCATGCCATGTGCCACTTTCCGGTCTCCTCACACTGCTGGTGTGTTGAATTTTTTGACATAGGGTGCTGGCAGATTAAGGGCCTCCCATAGCTGCTGCCAGGCCCCTAATCTGCCATGGGCCCCTGTACCGCCTCCTCATGCTGCTGCCAGGTCCACAGTCTCTCATGCCATGTGCCACTTTCCGGTCTCCTCACACTGCTGGTGTGTTGAATTTTTTGACATAGGGTGCTGGCAGATTACGGGCCTCCCATAGCTGCTGCCAGGCCCCTAATCTGCCATGGGCCCCTGTACTGCCTCCTCATGCTGCTGCCAGGTCCACAGTCTCTCATGCCATGTGCCACTTTCCGGTCTCCTCACACTGCTGGTGTGTTGAATTTTTTGACATAGGGTGCTGGCAGATTACGGGCCTCCCATAGCTGTTGCCAGGCCCCTAATCTGCCATGGGCCCCTATATACCGCCTCCTCATGCTGCTGCCAAGTCCAGAGTCTCTCATGGGTCCCTGTACGGCCTCCCATTGCTGCTGTCTCCATCGCCACACTCTGCCATGTGCCACTTTCAGGTCTCCTCACACACTGCTGTTGTGTTCAATTTTTTGACATAGTGTGCTGGCAGATTAGGGGCCTCCCATAGCTGCTGCCAGGCCCCTAATCTGCCATGGGCCCCTATATACCGCCTCCTCATGCTGCTGCCAAGTCCAGAGTCTCTCATGGGTCGCTGTACGGCCTCCCATTGCTGCTGCCAGGAGGCAGCAGGGTCGCAGCAGTGTCAGTGGAGGCAAACGGCCACGGAGTAGAGCACCAGCTCCACTGCAGCCTACCACCACGGCCAGTAGTGGTGCCGGTGTGCACGGAGGAAGTAGCAGTCAGCCAGTGAGGAGTAGCGGGGGCAAAGTTTCCTACTCGGCGGTGTGGCAATTTTTCGTCAAGCCGCCCGAGGAAGTAAACGTAGCCGTATGTCGACTATGTGGCCAGAAAGTCAAGCGTGGCCAGGGGGCCCATGTTGGGACTACAACGTTGCGTCAGCATATGCAGCGTCGCCATTCGGTGGCCTGGGAAAACCGTGATAAAGATACGGCGGTTCTGCCTGCCCCAGCCCAGGGTTCCATTTTGTCATAGGGTGCTGGCAGATTACGGGCCTCACATAGGTGCCGCCAGGCCCCAAATCGGCCATGGGCCCCCGTACTGCCTGGTCACGCTGCTGCTGAGCCCACAGTGTGACCTGGGTCCCTGTACGGCCTCCCATTGCTCCCACTCTGCCATGTGCCACTTTGAGGTCTCCTCACACTCCTGCGGTTTTCCATTTTGTCATAGGTTGCTGGCAGATTACAGGCCTCCCATAGGTGCCGCCAGGCCCCAAATCGGCCATGGGCCCCCGTACCGCCTGGTCACGCTGCTGCTGGTCCCACAGTGTAACCTGGGTCCCTGTACGGCCTCCCATTGCTCCCACTCTGCCATGTGCCACTTTGAGGTCTCCTCACACCTGCAGTTTTCCATTTTGTCATAGGTTGCTGGCAGATTAAAGGCCTCCCATAGGTGCCGCCAGGCCCCACATCGGCCATGGGTCCCCGTACCACCTGGTCACGCTGCTGCTGGTCCCACAGTGTGACTTGGGTCCCTGTACGGCCTCCCATTGCTCCCACTCTGCCATGTGCCACTTTGAGGTCTCCTCACACTCCTGCGGTTTTCCATTTTGTCATAGGTTGCTGGCAGATTACAGGCCTTCCATAGGTGCCGCCAGGCCCCACATCGGC
Source organism: Staurois parvus (assembly GCF_062004578.1). NCBI lineage: Eukaryota > Metazoa > Chordata > Amphibia > Anura > Ranidae > Staurois > Staurois parvus. Next base: position 1,088,443 of record NW_028318372.1, read on the forward strand.
CATGGGCCCCCGTACCGCCTGGTCACGCTGCTGCTGGTCCCACAGTGTGACCTGGGTCCCTGTACGGCCTCCCATTGCTCCCACTCTGCCATGTGCCACTTTGAGGTCTCCTCACACTCCTGCGGTTTTCCATTTTGTCATAGGTTGCTGGCAGATTACAGGCCTTCCATAGGTGCCGCCAGGCCCCAAATCGGCCATGGGCCCCCGTACCGCCTGGTCACGCTGCTGCTGGGCCCACAGTGTGACCTGGGTCCCTGTATGGCCTCCCATTGCTTCCACTCTGCCATGTGCCACTTTGAGGTCTCCTCACACTCCTGCGGTTTTCCATTTTGTCATAGGTTGCTGGCAGATTACAGGCCTTCCATAGGTGCCGCCAGGCCCCAAATCGGCCATGGGCCCCCGTACCGCCTGGTCACGCTGCTGCTAGTCCCACAGTGTGACCTGGGTCCCTGTACGGCCTCCCATTACTCCCACTCTACCATGTGCCACTTTGAGGTCTCCTCACACTCCTGCAGTTTTCCATTTTGTCATAGGTTGCTGGCAGATTAAAGGCCTCCCATAGGTGCCGCCAGGCCCCACATCGGCCATGGGCCCCCGTACCGCCTGGTCACGCTGCTGCTGGTCCCACAGTGTGACCTGGGTCCCTGTACGGCCTCCCATTGCTCCCACTCTACCATGTGCCACTTTGAGGTCTCCTCACACTCCTGCAGTTTTCCATTTTGTCATAGGTTGCTGGCAGATTAAAGGCCTCCCATAGGTGCCGCCAGGCCCCAAATCGGCCATGGGCCCCCGTACCGCCTGGTCACGCTGCTGCTGAGCCCACAGTGTGACCTGGGTCCCTGTACGGCCTCCCATTGCTTCCACTCTGCCATGTGCCACTTTGAGGTCTCCTCACACTCCTGCGGTTTTCCATTTTCTCATAGGTTGCTGGCAGATTACAGGCTTTCCATAGATGCCGCCAGGCCCCAAATCGGCCATGGGCCCCCGTACCACCTGGTCACGCTGCTGCTGAGCCCACAGTGTGACCTGGGTCCCTGTACGGCCTCCCATTGCTCCCACTCTACCATGTGCCACTTTGAGGTCTCCTCACACTCCTGCGGTTTTCCATTTTGTCATAGGTTGCTGGCAGATTACAGGCCTTCCATAGGTGCCGCCAGGCCCCAAATCGGCCATGGGCCCCCGTACCGCCTGGTCACGCTGCTGCTGGGCCCACAGTGTGACCTGGGTCCCTGTATGGCCTCCCATTGCTTCCACTCTGCCATGTGCCACTTTGAGGTCTCCTCACACTCCTGCGGTTTTCCATTTTGTCATAGGTTGCTGGCAGACTACAGGCCTTCCATAGGTGCCGCCAGGCCCCAAATTGGCCATGGGTCCCCGTACCGCCTGGTCACGCTGCTGCTGGGCCCACAGTGTGACCTGGGTCCCTGTACGGCCTCCCATTGCTCCCACTCTACCATGTGCCACTTTGAGGTCTCCTCACACTCCTGCGGTTTTCCATTTTGTCATAGGTTGCTGGCAGATTAAAGGCCTCCCATAGGTGCCGCCAGGCCCCACATCGGCCATGGGCCCCCGTACCGCCTGGTCACGCTGCTGCTGGTCCCACAGTGTGACCTGGGTCCCTGTACGGCCTCCCATTGCTCCCACTCTACCATGTGCCACTTTGAGGTCTCCTCACACTCCTGCAGTTTTCCATTTTGTCATAGGTTGCTGGCAGATTAAAGGCCTCCCATAGGTGCCGCCAGGCCCCAAATCGGCCATGGGCCCCCGTACCGCCTGGTCACGCTGCTGCTGAGCCCACAGTGTGACCTGGGTCCCTGTACGGCCTCCCATTGCTTCCACTCTGCCATGTGCCACTTTGAGGTCTCCTCACACTCCTGCGGTTTTACATTTTGTCATAGGTTGCTGGCAGATTACAGGCCTTCCATAGGTGCCGCCAGGCCCCAAATCGGCCATGGGCCCCCGTACCGCCTGGTCACGCTGCTGCTGAGCCCACAGTGTGACCTGGGTCCCTGTACGGCCTCCCATTGCTCCCACTCTACCATGTGCCACTTTGAGGTCTCCTCACACTCCTGCGGTTTTCCATTTTGTCATAGGTTGCTGGCAGATTACAGGCCTTCCATAGGTGCCGCCAGGCCCCAAATCGGCCATGGGCCCCCGTACCGCCTGGTCACGCTGCTGCTGGTCCCACAGTGTGACCTGGGTCCCTGTACGGCCTCCCATTGCTTCCACTCTGCCATGTGCCACTTTGAGGTCTCCTCACACTCCTGCGGTTTTCCATTTTGTCATAGGTTGCTGGCAGATTACAGGCCTTCCATAGGTGCCGCCAGGCCCCAAATCGGCCATGGGCCCCCGTACCGCCTGGTCACGCTGCTGCTGGGCCCACAGTGTGACCTGGGTCCCTGTACGGCCTCCCATTGCTCCCACTCTACCATGTGCCACTTTGAGGTCTCCTCACACTCCTGCGGTTTTCCATTTTGTCATAGGTTGCTGGCAGATTACAGGCCTTCCATAGGTGCCGCCAGGCCCCAAATCGGCCATGGGCCCCCGTACCGCCTGGTCACGCTGCTGCTGGGCCCACAGTGTGACCTGGGTCCCTGTACGGCCTCCCATTGCTCCCACTCTACCATGTGCCACTTTGAGGTCTCCTCACACTCCTGCGGTTTTCCATTTTGTCATAGGTTGCTGGCAGATTAAAGGCCTCCCATAGGTGCCGCCAGGCCCGTAATCTGCCATGGGCCCCTGTACCGCCTCTTCATGCTGCTGCCAGGTCCAGAGTGTGTCATGGGTCCCTGTACGGCCTCCCATTGCTGCTGCCAGGAGGCAGCAAGGTCGCAGCAGTGTCAGTGGAGGCAAACGGACACGGAGTAGAGCACCAGCTCCACTGCAGCCTACCACCACGGCCAGTAGTGGTGCCGGTGTGCACGGAGGAAGTAGCAGTCAGCCAGTGAGGAGTAGCGTGGGCAAAGTTTCCTACTCGGCGGTGTGGCAATTTTTCGTCAAGCCGCCCGAGGAAGTAAACGTAGCCGTATGTCGACTATGTGGCCAGAAAGTCAAGCGTGGCCAGGGGGCCCATGTTGGGACTACAGCGTTGCGTCAGCATATGCAGCGTCGCCATTCGGTGGCCTGGGAAAACCGTGATAAAGATACGGCGGTTCTGCCTGCCCCAGCCCAGGGTTCCATTTTGTCATAGGTTGCTGGCAGATTACAGGCCTCCCATAGGTGCCGCCAGGCCCCAAATCGGCCATGGGCCCCCGTACCGCCTGGTCACGCTGCTGCTGAGCCCACAGTGTGACCTGGGTCCCTGTACGGCCTCCCATTGCTCCCACTCTACCATGTGCCACTTTGAGGTCTCCTCACACTCCTGCGGTTTTCCATTTTGTCATAGGTTGCTGGCAGATTACAGGCCTTCCATAGGTGCCGCCAGGCCCCAAATCGGCCATGGGCCCCCGTACCGCCTGGTCACGCTGCTGCTGGGCCCACAGTGTGACCTGGGTCCCTGTACGGCCTCCCATTGCTCCCACTCTACCATGTGCCACTTTGAGGTCTCCTCACACTCCTGCAGTTTTCCATTTTGTCATAGGTTGCTGGCAGATTAAAGGCCTCCCATAGGTGCCGCCAGGCCCCACATCGGCCATGGGCCCCCGTACCGCCTGGTCACGCTGCTGCTAGTCCCACAGTGTGACCTGGGTCCCTGTACGGCCTCCCATTGCTCCCACTCTACCATGTGCCACTTTGAGGTCTCCTCACACTCCTGCAGTTTTCCATTTTGTCATAGGTTGCTGGCAGATTAAAGGCCTCCCATAGGTGCCGCCAGGCCCCACATCGGCCATGGGCCCCCGTACCGCCTGGTCACGCTGCTGCTGGTCCCACAGTGTGACCTGGGTCCCTGTACGGCCTCCCATTGCTCCCACTCTACCATGTGCCACTTTGAGGTCTCCTCACACTCCTGCAGTTTTCCATTTTGTCATAGGTTGCTGGCAGATTAAAGGCCTCCCATAGGTGCCGCCAGGCCCCACATCGGCCATGGGCCCCCGTACCGCCTGGTCACGCTGCTGCTGAGCCCACAGTGTGACCTGGGTCCCTGTACGGCCTCCCATTGCTTCCACTCTGCCATGTGCCACTTTGAGGTCTCCTCACACTCCTGCGGTTTTCCATTTTGTCATAGGTTACTGGCAGATTACAGGCCTTCCATAGGTGCCGCCAGGCCCCAAATCGGCCATGGGCCCCCGTACCGCCTGGTCACGCTGCTGCTGAGCCCACAGTGTGACCTGGGTCCCTGTACGGCCTCCCATTGCTCCCACTGTACCATGTGCCACTTTGAGGTCTCCTCACACTCCTGCGGTTTTCCATTTTGTCATAGGTTGCTGGCAGATTACAGGCCTTCCATAGGTGCCGCCAGGCCCCAAATCGGCCATGGGCCCCCGTACCGCCTGGTCACGCTGCTGCTGGGCCCACAGTGTGACCTGGGTCCCTGTACGGCCTCCCATTGCTTCCACTCTGCCATGTGCCACTTTGAGGTCTCCTCACACTCCTGCGGTTTTCCATTTTGTCATAGGTTACTGGCAGATTACAGGCCTCCCATAGGTGCCGCCAGGCCCCAAATCGGCCATGGGCCCCCGTACCGCCTGGTCACGCTGCTGCTGAGCCCACAGTGTGACCTGGGTCCCTGTACTGCCTCCCATTGCTCCCACTCTACCATGTGCCACTTTGAGGTCTCCTCACACTCCTGCGGTTTTCCATTTTGTCATAGGTTGCTGGCAGATTACAGGCCTTCCATAGGTGCCGTCAGGCCCCAAATCGGCCATGGGCCCCCGTACCTCCTGGTCACGCTGCTGCTGGGCCCACAGTGTGACCTGGGTCCCTGTACGGCCTCCCATTGCTTCCACTCTGCCATGTGCCACTTTGAGGTCTCCTCACACTCCTGCGGTTTTCCATTTTGTCATAGGTTGCTGGCAGATTACAGGCCTCCCATAGGTGCCGCCAGGCCCCAAATCGGCCATGGGCCCCCGTACCGCCTGGTCACGCTGCTGCTGAGCCCACAGTGTGACCTGGGTCCCTGTACCGCCTCCCATTGCTCCCACTCTGCCATGTGCCACTTTGAGGTCTCCTCACACTGCTGGTGTGTTCAATTTTTTGACATAGGGTGCTGGCAGATTACGGGCCTCCCATTGCTGCTGCCAGGCACGTAATCTGCCATGGGCCCCCGTACCGACTCCTCATGCTGTGACGTTGCAACAAGGTGGAATTCAACCCTACATATGTTAGACCGCCTTTACGAACAGCGAAAGGCCATCACAGATTTCCTGATGTTAAAAGCGGATAAAGGTACTCCCTGTGTAACTTAGATATCAGCCATTGGCAGCTCATGCGTGACACCTGCGCTTGCTCAGGCCCTTTGAGGAGGCCACGCTATTCGTGAGTCGGCAGGACTATGGGATGAACGAGGTCAAATCTGCCATGGGCCCCCGTACCGCCTGGTCACGCTGCTGCTGGTCCCACAGTGTGACCTGGGTCCCTGTACCGCCTCCCATTGCTCCCACTCTGCCATGTGCCACTTTGAGGTCTCCTCACACTCCTGCGGTTTTCCATTTTGTCATAGGTTGCTGGCAGATTACAGGCCTCCCATAGGTGCTGCCAGGCCCCAAATGTGCCATGGGCCCCCGTACCGCCTGGTCACGCTGCTGCTGGGTCCACAGTGTGACATGGGTCCCTGTACCGCCTCCCATTGCTCCCACTCTGCCATGTGCCACTTTGAGGTCTCCTCACACTCCTGCTGGTTTCCATTTTGTCATAGGTTGCTGTATGGCCTCCCATTGCTGCTGCCTCCACCGCCACACTGTGGCTCCAAACACTGGTTTTGGCCCCGTGACTGGCCAAATGAGTGAAGTGTGCGGTGATTCTAAGATCGACGGCACTCATCTGCATGTCATACTGAGTGACAGTATTATTTCTCTTCCCCAGCAGACTCCAAGGGCATTTAAATTAAAGGTACAGTGTTCTGCACTAATATTAAGTCTCTCTGAAGCCTAGAAACACCCTTTTTAAAGTTAAATTTACAGCGAATATATTCGACTCGAATCGAATATTGTCCACGAATTCGCCGAATCAGTCCAATCGAATTTTTCAATACTTCGCTCATCTCTAATTATAAACTACATATGTGATGTTATGTATATCCTGTTTGAAAAGGAAGGACCACTATAGTTATGACAATGATTACTTTGTGATAATGATACTGTGTGTGTGTTTCTATATATTTATATACGCATACTGTACATGTAGATACATGAAAAAGGATACATACAAATATGTAGATAAAAGGATGCTGGCAGCTCGATCTTCCGCAATAAATTAATTTATTAATCCAAATGTGGTACAAAACAATACAGAGGTTAAGCATTTTGGCATGTGACCTTAGTCATAGCCATTAAATCCTCAGAATAACAGTATATTTATATATATATACATAATAAATATAAATGGCCCAAAATGTGCCACATACCTATTTAATTTAGACTTGACACATCATTTGACATGGTCGGATTTTTTAGACACAACAACATTGTTTTAAACATACAGGTTATTCATACAAAATCAGTTAAAAATATAGCATTCTCATCAACTTAATATCTAAAAACCACATTAAATTTGCATTACATCTAAAATATAATATGGATTGCAAATTCTGATTCTCCAAAGCACGATGCGTTTCTTGGATTTTATCCACTTCATCAGGAGCTAGAGATGAATGTCTCAAAGTATAAAAACACAGATTGTCAACACATATTATATTACATCCAAACGTACTTATATACTGTAGTTCCTATAGTTCTTATATGTTTTTAAAAAAAACTGTTTTGTTGTGTTTGAAAAATCCCACCATGTCAAATGCTGTGTTTAGTCTATATACGTACATACATACACAGATACAAGCCCTGCCCCTGCCAGCACAGGTTATTAAGTTAGTCAATTAGGTTCAACCCAAGAAGGCAGCCTAGCTGGTGCTGGAAGGAAAGAAAAGGGGAAAAAGAAACAGTAAAAACAGTGTTTACACAATACATTGAATAAAATCAAAACTACATCAACTATCATGCAGGCAAAACTGCAGTTAAGAAGATAACAGTGAAGCATTGCAAAAAATAGTGTTAGTTCATAGAGGGAATTAAAAAAAAACCCCATACATGCAATCAATACACCAGAAGGGTTAAATGGTTTTTTTGTCATCAGGAGGTAATTCTTGCACATGGAAGAGATCAATGTGCGATAACAAATATTCCTATGTAATACATGCATATATTTACTGTGTGTGTTTGATGTTTTAAATTATGAAAATGATAATCCAGATGCAAAATTACTGCAAAACAACCAACGGTACAAAAAGTGTGTGACCATTGTGGGAACTCGCTTCAACGTGGTAGAGCTTTGAAATGCAAACAGCTACTCGCTTTCTTTTTCAGGGCCTTTTTAGCCCACTTTTATTTAAATGAAAGTTCAAACATAATGCTTCCCACGCAGGGGTATCCACCAACAAAACAAAGATTCAGCCTCCTGGCTTACACACAGTTCATTGTCAGTCTCCTGCAGACTCTTCCCAAGTTATAGCCACTAGCACACAGCTAGTCTGTCTTCCACCTGACTCCAAGGCAGAGACCTCCCGTCTGCCGGGGTGGAGCCCTGCTGACTCCTAGCTGCCGGGGTGGAGCCCAGAACCCTGGTCCTGACTCTCTCTAAAGGCCTGCACACACCTGTGCAGTCTCCTGGCCTATCCCAAAACCTGGTCCCAGGATTGGAGATTACATCACTCCCAGATCTCTTTGAAATCTCCAGGCTCCAGATCCCAAAACAGACCTTACAAACAAAGGAGGAAAGTGAAAAGCCACTTTCCTCCATATCAAACCTTTACCCTGGAGCCCCTCAACCTGCCTTATTGAGAATCCAGGGTGACAGATCGCCACACTGTCACATATCCCCCCCCTTTGTTTTGACCCCGTAGGGGGCAAAACACATGACTTGCAGCTTCTGGCACCTCTGTGCCAGCTTTCACTTACAGGGGTCCAATTTGGTCTGACTATACCTTTCCTAAAGGGGAACTCTACCCAATGATTCCTTTGGTGTCTCTTCCCAAGCCCCATTGTCTCTCTGCTATGGGCTCTACTCAGACTTTCCCTATTCTTTTTCCGGGTGCATTTCCATAAACATTTTCTCTCCTGAGATCTTAACGGGGTCCCCCTGGCCTTTCTATCGACCTTTCTGCCCCTTTGCTTCAGGTTCCAAGGTTTCCTAATACCTCTCTCAGTATTATTGTCCCAAGACTGTAGATGACCTATTTCTACTGTAATTGTACCGTGACCACCCGTCTTATTTCTGGTACCTTTGGATATCAAACCTGCATGACTCGTCACCATAATATTCAGTTTACCATGAACAGATATATTCCAGTCAATATTACACCTTTCAATATCTTTTCCAACATTAGTCAGGACAGTGTCTGCAGAGGGCACACACACCATAGGGCAGCCATCACCCACGTGAACCTCACAAAATGCCACTTCACCTGGCGTCATGCAATCTGCAGGTGGCTGTCCCACCATTTTAACTTTTACTACGCCACTTGGATCTGTATACAAATCCTGTACAGATGAGCTCTCTTCTGATCCATTTTGCCAGTTTTCACATACCATTTGTCCCTGTATGTCAGATGTCTTATCAGACCTGCTACATAAACCTCTTTTTGGCCCAATGACCCTGATTTCTTGATGCACATCCATTTGAGCCCTGGTCAGGATCTCTGCTGTTCTCTGGTCTATGCTCGGCCCTTCCATCTCATGTGGTTTGTCCAATGGTGCAGTAAACACGCCCTTAACTGACAACTGACCAGCAACATCCTGGACCATAGCAGCAGAAATGCTTCCCACCTGGCTGTTAGGAGGTGAAACCTTTTTTGACTCATTTTCCATTTCTCCAAAACTTCTCTCAAATACATTTACAGGTAGTCCAGCAGCATACCCTGATACAACTTTTAACACCATCAACAAATTCCGAAACAAACAACTTTCTTGTTCCCGTTTGATATGTACAGGCAGCCATTTGGTGCTCCACCTAGTGGTACTCCGCAGTACCAGACCATGCAACTGTGGAGGAGACACCTCAATATACATTGGTTGTACATTCCAAAGTTCAAGCATCTCCTTTAATACTTTGGTTAGGGCACTGGGAACGCTGAGAGACTCACCTGCTGAGACTTGAGAAGTTGAAATTTTTAAAGGGACCTCCTCCAAGCTGGCGATAACCACAGCCTGGTGCTCCACCAGAGCGCTGCCATGTGCTGGGCTCACTCTCAACATCTCAGACTCAGCATCCACAAGCTGCCCCTGATCATTCCCAGTGACAACATCATTTTGACACTCCATGCCAACATCACTTTTGTGGGTCACCGACAAAGTCTCTGCTGTATGCACGCCCTTATCTATAGGCTGTTCTATAGATCCTCCTGCTGGCACAGCAGAAACAGTGTCCACCTTATTTTTTTTCATAAAAACCTCATCTATCAATGAGATTAGCCTTTTACCCCAACTATCCCAATCCATTGTATATGTGCTCAGTTCGTCAGTGCTCCTCAGCACCGATCCATCCGCCCAAGGAGACACACAAGAATAGACGGGCTTAGTTGCAGATCCATTGCACAAATCACTCTGGATCACATCAGACTTGGGTAACACCTGTTTTCTCACTGCAGGTTGCAATACCTCACATCCACCACTTTGCTCTGGTGATACTTCCTGAATTACACCCACATTTGCATTTTTGCCAGGCTGCAATAACCTGCTGTTCACCTGAACCCTTTCAGTATTGTTAGACTGCACCAACACACTCCTATGACAAGGTGCAGTTCCACTCTGCTCCACCAGAGTGACATCGCAGTTGTCCAGGGCAACCTCCGGCTCCAATACACAGAGACCCCTGGAGATGTCTAAGGACACCTGTGCTGTCTTACCACCAGTTGCTATGGGAAATGACCCATCTTTAATTACAGCTTTTGCACTGCAAGAGCTCAGGGTTTTCCCAACAGCAGTACATTTCACATCATCAACAATATCATCAGCATTTGTAGCTCTTGTGGGCTGTACCTGTAACTGGCACACATTATTGACATCACTTTCTTTTTGAGAACCATGCACAGGTTTTACTTTAACCCCTAACTCCCCACTGTACAAGGCACCGCACAGGGAAAAGTCACTCTCAAAAGCACATTCAGTGGCCCAACTAACTGGGGTCACTCCTACATCAGAATGGAAAGTCTCATAACCAGTCCTTCTCAACATGACAGTCCCAGCCATGGTTTTATCACACACAGTCTTACCCACCACAGTAGTAGGTGTCACCATCTTCATTTGAGTGCGTCGTCTCATAAACGCATCCTCAACTGAACTTTCCTTGGCAACTTTTCCCTTGCCCCAAGGTGAAGTAACAGACGCCCTCATAGGCTCCATGGACTCTATGGCACCCCCTGCAGGCCCAACAGAAACTTCCTCCCTGTTGCCAGAGGTGGTTGCTGACATTTTAAAATAAGAATCTGGACTTGCAGTTGTAGATATTTGCCCAGTATCAGCGGTATTCCAGAGTCTGGGACAGTAAAAGATCCCATGCCCCCACTGACCACATTCCAGGCATGGTACATTTCCACTCTTATCTTTGTTGGGACACTGAGCCACATCAACAATGCAGCTCCTCCTTCCAGGCACTACTTTTTCTCCGGTCGCCATGGGAGATTGCACTCTCCAAGCCAAACTTTGCTGGCTCTTTCCAATATGCAGTAATGGCTCCTCTTGATACCACTTGCCATGATCCTTGTACGACATGGCCCCCCGTACACAGACAGCCCGACTGGCCTCCTCTGTGTTGCTATGGGCCTTCACTCTTGTTCCTGGCCTCTGGTCAGCCCCTGTCCTTGCACATAGCATAGGCTTCTCTCTGCTGGACCAACTCTCAAGCCATGACACATTCACATTTTTCACAACGGTTTAACTGCAGCAGCGTTGCCAGGGGAAACAACACCCCTCTCCCAGGTACAGAGATTCTGCAGCTCTCTCCTTGTATTGAAGGTTGGCTTGCTTTCCTCTTTAGGTTGGTTCAATGCTGCCAGGTGCCGCTTGCACCAGTCCACAGCAGACTCACCCACATCTAATTTCCCGGCTTGGCTGGGGCATGTGGTATATAACCCCCTAGCCACAGGGCTCTATCTCTTGCTTCAGCAAACATTGCTTCCTTTTTCTGTTTTGACCGCCCCATCTTTGCAGTCATGCACACAGCAGTGTGTTACACAGTTCAGCAACACCATGGAACACTGTCTCTTTAAGGCAAAGTCCTTTTCTCTAGCAGGTTCTCTTCACCTGCACACACAGATAGTGCATACTTATGCACCAAACACAGTTCATATAACTGATGAACTTACTTCAATCGCCGAGATCTCCCATTCTGCCCGCATCCTCCACCATATGTGGGAATTCGCTTCAACGTGGTAGAGCTTTGAAATGCAAACAGCTACTCGCTTTCTTTTTCAGGGCCTTTTTAGCCCACTTTTATTTAAATGAAAGTTCAAACATAATGCTTCCCACGCAGGGGTATCCACCAAAAAAAAAAAAAAAAAAAAAAAAGATTCAGCCTCCTGGCTTACACACAGTTCATTGTCAGTCTCCTGCAGACTCTTCCCAAATTATAGCCACTAGCACACAGCTAGTCTGTCTTCCACCTGACTCCAAGGCAGAGACCTCCCGTCTGCTGGGGTGGAGCCCTGCTGACTCCTAGCTGCCGGGGTGGAGCCCAGAACCCTGGTCCTGACTCTCTCTAAAGGCCTGCACACACCTGTGCAATCAGTCTCCTGGCCTATCCCAAAACCTGGTCCCAGGATTGGAGATTTCATCCCTCCCAGATCTCTTTGAAATCTCCAGGCTCCAGATCCCAAAACAGACCTTACAAACAAAGGAGGAAAGTGAAAAGCCACTTTCCTCCATATCAAACCTTTACCCTGGAGCCCATCAACCTGCCTTGTTGAGAATCCAGGGTGACAGATCGCCACACTGTCACACCATGCAAAAGGCAGAGGTGAGGAGATAAAATCAACAACAAAACATAAAAAATTAAAATAAGAGTAAAAATAAAAATACATCCAGAAAAATGATATCCAAATGAATTAAGTTTACCTGAGGAAAAGGTCAACATCCCAAAAAGGAGAAGGACCTGACCGAGGGGATGCAGAGGGGGGAAAGAAAGTGAAAAACAGAGAACTAGAGAAAGGAATATTTAATCTTGGTGACATAGTATTTACACAGGAGGAACGTTTAGTCCTGGAACAGGGCTTAAAACATGACCTACAAAAAATATGAACAAATTAATACATAAATCAGGGATCAAAAAACATTTTCTAGAAAAACAAGGGTAAGAAAGTCACAACCAGCATACTCAGTTTGTACCCAGTGGCCTTAGAAATAAGTCCACTTTTTATCCCAAATCCTCAAACCAGCAATATGTGGAAGTGTTTAGAAGCATTGTAGAAGAAGACATAAAACTCAGAACAATTTAAAAAATAAGTAAGAAAATATGGCAGGGCATTAGAGCCTTAAAGAAAATAAAAGATATAGTGATCCACCCGGTGGATAAGGGGGGAGGAATTGTGATATTGAACAAAAGGGACTATGAAGCAGAAATTCAACACATTTTAAATGATGAAAGAATGTATAACTGAAGAGTAACCCCAGTAATCTTCTAAAAAAATACCTTAAAAAACTGATAGATAAGGGCTCAAAAAAGAAAATTATAGATAAGAAAGAAAGCAGGCATTTATTGTCTGAGGCCCCAAAAGTGCCTGTAATATACCAAGTACAAAAAATACATTAATATTTTGAAAGATATTGAAAAAGATGAGCATAGTTTATTAGTTATTGCAGACGTCAAATCTTTGTATACTAATATTAACTGAGCCTATAAATGGTTCCTGAGCCTTTAAATGGTTCCTGAGCCTTTAAATGGTCTCACAGCCTGGTTCAGTAGGAATCACAATCATGGGAAAGACTGCTGACCTGACAGTTGTGCAGAAAACCATCACTGACACCCTCCATAAGGAGGGAAAGCCTCAAAAGGTAATTGCAAAAGAAGTTGGATGTTCCCAAAGTGCTATATCAAAGCACATTAATAGAAAGTTATGTGGAAGGGAAAAGTGTGGAAGAAAAAGAAGGTGCACAAGCAGCAGAGATGACCGCAGCCTGGAGAAGATTGTCAGGAAAAGAAGATTGTCATTCAAAAGTGTTGGGGACTTTCACTAGAAGTGGACTGAGGCTGGAGTCAGTGCATCAAGAGCCACCACACACAGACGGATCCTGGACATGGGCTTAAAATGTATTCCTCTTGTCAAGCCGCTCCTGAACAACAAACAATGTCAGAAGTGTCTTACCTGGGCTAAAGAAAAACAGACCTGGTCTGTTGCTCAATGGTCCAAAGTCCTCTTTTCTGATGAGAGCAACTTTTGCATCTCATTTGGAAACCAAGGACCCAGAGTATGGAGGAAGAATGGACACACACTGCAAGATGCTTGAAGTCCAGTGTGAAGTTTCCACAGTCTGTGTTGATTTGGGGAGCCATGTCATCTGCTGGTGTTGGTCCACTGTGCTTCATTAAGTTCAGGGTCAACGCAGCCGTCTACCAGGAGATTTTGGAGCACTTCATGCTTCCTTCCGCAGATGAGCTTTATGGGGATGCTGACTTCATTTTCCAGCAGGACTTGGCACCTGCCCACATTGCCAAAAGCACCAAAACCTAGTTCAATGACCATGGGATTACTGTGCTTGATTGGCCAGCAAATTCGCCTGACCTGATCCCCATAGAGAATCTATAGGGCATTGCCAAGAGAAAGATGAGAGACATGAGACCGAACAATGCAAAAGAGCTGAAGGCCGCTATTGAAGCATCCTGGTCTTCCATAACACCTCAGCAGTGCCACAGGTTGATAGCTTCCATGCCAAGCCGCATTGAGGCAGTAATTGCTGCAAAAGGGTCCCTAACCAAGTACTGAGTACATACAGTATGCATGCTTATACTTTTCAGAGGACTGATATTGTTCTATGTACAATCCTTGTTTTATTGATTGCATGTAATATTCTAATTTTCTGAGATTGTGGATTTGGGGTTTTCATGAGTCGTAAGCCATAATCATCACAATTATGACAAATCACGGCTTGAACTAATCAAACCAAAAACACTGAAATTTGAAATACAGAGGCAAATTCGCACATCGCTGAGCAAAGTCGCAAAATAGTTTTTAGTGTCTGAAGACGAATTTCCCCCACGAATCATTATCACTCAATTCTGCAAGTGGTTCTGATTTACTATCGCTGTTCTCTAGCCGGTCTAAAACCGTTTTTGACGTAAAGGGACGCTTTTTGGACGCCATGGACTTTTCAAAGTTTCCAGGCAGAAAGAACAGTCAAAATGCAGGCAGGGCACAGGACAAAGCAGTAGGGACAAAATATGTGAAATGCATTGAAACAGCAATGTTTTACTATATAATAATAATTTTTTAAAAAATGACATTTTTAAAAAATTTCAAATTTGCTGCCGGTTCCGGCGCCCGTACATCCCGACGTCACAAGGACAGGAACACGGAAGCCGGATGCCGACATCGGCCGGAGGAGATGGCCGGGGACGCTGCAGGGGACACATCGTGGGAGCGAAGGACAAGGTAAGTGCTGCAGGGACCCCCTGAGCAACGCCGCATGGTAAGCTTGAGAGATGGCCGGGGATGCTGCAGGGGACACATCGCGGGAGCGAAGGACAAGGTAAGTGCTGCAGGGACCCCCTGAGCAACGCCGCATGGTAAGCTTGAGTGTAGCCGGGTTACCGCTCTTGGTACTGAAATTTTACCCCGAGCTACACTGGGGAATACCGCCAGGGAGGTTAAGGTACATTTACTACAGCCTCTAAGCCCTACCGTCATATCCTAATGCCAGTTGCTGGAACAGGCAAAGCTACAACAAAAATCTTTCCATATGATTTCATGTTTTAACACATTTTATGCATGTTAATATTTTTCCTTGGGAAGATATCCAAATGCCAAAGACTGCAGCTGAGAGCCACCTATGTGGATATGATGTCAGCAGCCCCAGCAGACTCAAAGCTGTAACTCTAGTGACCCTCAATAACATCCATCTTTACTCATCCCATTACAGCTACATAAAATGCTATGCAGGGAGATGAGGGGAAGGTGGAGGAGCTGGGCCAGCACAAATAGTTAGAAATCCAAGTGCCAGGAAACGGACTAGTCAATTTTTATGGCCAAGGCAAGGCACATTTCAGATCAATAAAAAAGTATTTATGGAAAGGAAAAACACTGCAAGTAGGCATTTAAAATACTTTTTCTGTACATTTACCTACAAAAGTTGGTGACAGGGATTCTTTAACCTTTTCCCATCCATTCATAGTCTATAGATGTCGGACGGGAAGCTATTACCGATGCTGGTTAACTTACCTGTGTCCAATCATAGCAATCACATAATACAGGAAAGTGAGACTAAATATCACATTTCTCTGCTCTCAATGATCACCGCCATGTGCTATACCAGCACCCTGATCACCAGCATAAACCATACAAGCATCCTGATCGTGGCCATACCTCATACCAGCATCTTGATCACTGCTATACCCCATACCAGCATCCTGATCACCACCATACCCCATACCAGCATCCTGATCACCACCATACCCCATACCAGCATCCTGATCACCACCATACCCCATACCAGCATCCTGATCACTGTTATACTCCATACCAGCATCCTGATCACTGCTATACCCCATACCAGCATCCAGATCATCCCCCACACCAGCATCCTGATCACCCCCATACCTCACACCAGTGTGCTGATAACCACTAGAGATGAGCGAATTATTCAAAAATTCGATTCGGCTGATTCGCCGAATTTCAGGAAGAAATTCGATTCGATGCGAATTTATTCGCTACGAAGTTAACTTATAAAAAGGGTTTCTAGGCTTCAGAGAGCCTTTAAATTAGTGCAGAACACTGTACCTTTAATTTAAATGCCCTTGGAGATGAGGAAGGAGAAGGATGAGAAGAAGGAGAAGGAGAAGGATGAGAAGAAGGAGAAGGAGAAGGATGAGAAGAAGGAGAAGGATGAGAAGAAGGAGAAGGATGAGAAGAAGGAGAAGGAGAAGGATGAGAAGAAGGAGAAGGATGAGAAGAAGGAGAAGGATGAGAAGAAGGATGAGAAGAAGGAGAAGGATGAGAAGAAGGATGAGAAGAAGGATGAGAAGAAGGAGAAGGATGAGAAGAAGGATGAGAAGAAGGAGAAGGATGAGAAGAAGGATGAGAAGAAGGAGAAGGAGAAGGATGAGAAGAAGGAGAAGGATGAGAAGATGGAGAAGGAGAAGGATGAGAAGAAGGAGAAGGATGAGAAGAAGGAGAAGGATGAGAAGAAGGAGAAGGATGAGAAGAAGGAGAAGGAGAAGGATGAGAAGAAGGAGAAGGAGAAGGATGAGAAGAAGGAGAAGGAGAAGGATGAGAAGAAGGAGAAGGATGAGAAGAAGGAGAAGGATAAGAAGAAGGATGAGAAGAAGGATGAGAAGAAGGAGAAGGATGAGAAGAAGGATGAGAAGAAGGAGAAGGATGAGAAGAAGAAGGATGAGAAGAAGAAGGATGAGAAGAAGAAGGATGAGAAGAAGGAGAAGGATGAGAAGAAGAAGAAGGATGAGAAGAAGGAGAAGGATGAGAAGAAGGAGAAGGATGAGAAGAAGAAGAAGGATGAGAAGAAGGAGAAGGATAAGAAGAAGAAGAAGGATGAGAAGAAGGAGAATTCCAAGCCGGCAAAAAGTGTATCTGCAGAGCTCCGCTATTTCTTAGCGGAGCTCTGCAGATACACTTAGCGGAGCTCTGCAGATACACTTTTTGCCGGCTTGGAATTCTTCTTATTTTCATCCTACTTCTTCTTCTTCTTCTTCATCCTCATCCTCATCCTCTTCTTCTTCTTCTGAGGATGAGGATGAGGATGAAGAAGAAGAAGAAGAAGAAGTAGGATGAAAATAAGAAGAATTCCAAGCCGGCAAAAAGTGTATCTGCAGAGCTCCGCTAAGTGTATCTGCAGAGCTCCGCTATTTCTGACAGTTCTGTGACATTCCCTCCATACAGCGGTTGAAACATTGTATCTATTTGTTTCCATTTATGGAAACAAATAGATACAATGTTTCAACCGCTGTATGGAGGGAATGTCACAGAACTGTCAGAAATAGCCTATTTCTGACAGTTCTGTGACATTCCCTCCATACAGCGGTTTCAACCGCTGTATGGAGGGAATGTCACAGAACTGTCAGAAATAGCCTATTTCTGACAGTTCTGTGACATTCACTCCATACAGCGGTTTCAACCGCTGTATGGAGGGAATGTCACAGAACTGTCAGAAATAGCGGAGCTCTCTGCAGGGACACTTTTGCCGGCTGATCGGGAAAAATCCGATTCGCGCACCCGAAGTAGGCTAATATTCGGATTCGACGCGAATCGAATTTTTCCTGAAATTCGTATCGAATTCCACTTCGCCTGGTTCGATTCGCTCATCTCTAATAACCACCATACCCCATACCAGCATCCCGATCACCCCATGTGCCATACCAGCATCCCGATCACCCCATGTGCCATACCAGCATCCTGATCACCCCTATACCAGTACCCTGATCACCACTATACGTCATGCTAACGACATGATCACCACTATACTCCATACCAGTGTCCTGATCACTACCATACGTCATACCAGCGTCCAACATTTTAGGGTCTCAACTGATCAATTTTTGCATATATATACCATAGTTTGTAGACTCTATAGCTTTCACACAGACCAAATACATTTTGTACCCCAAAAATGTAGCAGAATATATTTTGGCCTACATTTATGTACAAAATGTATTTATTTGCAAAATATAACATAAACTAAGCAAAATATTTTTTTTAAAAATGTTTGTTTCGTTTCATTTATATATAAAAAATAAAAAACCCAGTGGTGATCAAATACCACCAAAAAAAAGCCCTTTCTGTCTCAAAAAGGATAAAATTTCCATATGGTTACAGTGTTGCATGACTGAGTAATTGCCATTCAAGTAATAGTACTGAAAGCTAAAAATTGGCCTGGGCAGGAAGGCGGTGAAAGTCTCCGATCTTGAAGTGGTTAAAAACGGGTTGCTCTATTTGTTCAGCCCTGGGAAATTAGATTGAATGTGATCTCTGAGAGCAGGAAATAAGGGCAAGATAAATTTGAGAGCAATAAATTTGAGGGTGTTCGCTATAGATATTTGTTACCATGACATGCGGAATCTTACACAACAGCATTACATAACAGAGCTGGCTGAATACTGGGAAATGTTGTTACAATATTTTACTCTTTCTACAGACAAATGACAAAACATGATTAAGTGACCTTGAACAGTCTATATCAATCTGCCATCCAAAATTTTGAACTATGTAGTATGTAGGGCAGCGTACAGAGGTCATGTAGATCTGTGTATATTGGACAGTATCTTGTAGGGCAATGTACAGGGCTTAGTAGTTTGTAGGGCAGAGAACAGAGGTCAGGTTGGGTAGTATATAGGGGTCAGCATGGCGGAAGATAAAGGTCAGGTATGGCAGTGTACAGGGGTCAGCAGGGTAGAGGTCAGTAGTGCAGAATACGGGGATCATAGGATAAAAATCAGTATGGACGTGTACAGGGTAAGAAAGAAGGAAGACAGAAGTCAGGTAGGACAGTATATAGCAGTCAGCAAGGTGAATGACAGTATGGCAGTATACAGGGGTCAGTAAGGCAGTGTATAGGTTATTTGAATGTAATTAGTTTATTTAATGTATAGGTTATATATATAGTATATTATAGTATATTCTCTTTACAATTATTCACACAATACATTGTACAGTTTGACTTTTCCATAATAGATAGAGGTACAAGATAAACACTTAACTTGATAGATGTGCAGCCAAGTGCCAGTTATATCATTATGCCTTTCAGAGACCTAAAGGCTCCATGCACACTAGCATTTTATTTTAACCTCAAAAAACACTGGGAAAATGCTGGATAACAAACACTGGATAACAAACACTGGTAACAGTGTTTTTTAGTAGCATTTTAGTCGCTTTCAGAAGCATTAGCATTTTTATAGTGCATGTGGAGGGAAAAAATACAGCTGTTAGGAGCATTTTATTAGCGTTTAGCAGTGTTTAGGAGCATTTATAATTTTTTTCCTGCTGGAA
The DNA here is from genome assembly GCF_062004578.1 of Staurois parvus. Lineage (NCBI taxonomy): Eukaryota > Metazoa > Chordata > Amphibia > Anura > Ranidae > Staurois > Staurois parvus. Next base: position 1,107,737 of record NW_028318372.1, read on the forward strand.
AAATACTTCAAAAAACTCTACAAATTTGCTTTTTTCTACTCCTAGATGCCAAAGCTCAAAAAATGCTGATAGCCTAAAGTAGCGTGCATGAACACATAGAATAAAATTATTTAGCTTTTAGGAGCAGAAAAAAATATGCTAATGGCTTCTAGGAGCTTAAAAAACACTACTGTGCATGGATACCTACAGATGAGACTATGATTAATCCTTTTCCTCTAGTGCCCAGTGCTGGGAGTGCTACATCACTTTCTGCCAGCAGAGTGGATGCAGTTCTTCTGACATCAGAGGATCTTGGGACTTGTAGTCCTAAGGCCAATACATACTGTATTCCTGAGTGCTGATTGAACTACAACTACCAGAGAGCTGGTGAACCAGAAGAATGCTGGGAAAGCAGATATATTCTACAGCAAGAGACCGGCTGTCAAGGTCCTACCTTTTCCCAGAGGTTATGTTACTCCATGTGCTGGCATCCATCTTGGATTTCTGCTGAGCATGGTGGGAATCTTTTATGCCTTCAGGTCTCTGAGGTCCATCCCCCAGAGGGGTGTGGCTGATTACATATACAGTGGGGCAAAAAAGTATTTAGTCAGCCACCAATTGGGCAAGTTCTCCCACTTAAAAAGATGAGAGAGGCCTGTAATTGGCATCATAGGTAGACATCAACTTTGAGAGACAAAATGAGAAAAAAAATCCAGACAATCACATTGGCTGATTTGGAAAGAATTTATTTGCAAATTATGGTGGAAAATAAGTATTTGGTCAATATCAAAAGTTCATCTCAATACTTTGTTATATATCCTTTGTTGGCAATGACAGAGGTCAAACGTTTCCTGTAAGTCTTCACAAGGTTGGCACACACTGTTGCTGGTATGTTGGCCCATCCTCCATGCAGATCTCCTCTACAGCAGTGATGTTTTGGGTCTGTCGCTGGGCAACACGGACTTTGAACTCCCTCCAAAGGTTTTCTATGGGGTTGAGATCTGGAGACTGGCTAGGCCACTCCAGGACCTTGAAATGCTTCTTACGAAGCCACTCCTTTGTTGCCCGGGCGGTATGTTTGGGATCATTGTCATGTTGGAAGACCCAGCCACGTTTCATCTTCAACGCCCTTGCTGATGGAAGGAGGTTTGCACTCAAAATCTCACGATACGTGGCCCCATTCATTCTGTCCTGTACATGGATCAGTCGTCCTGGTCCCTTTGCGGAGAAACAGCCCCAAAGCATGATGTTGCTACCCCCATGCTTCACAGTAGGTATGGTGTTCTTTGGATGCAACTCAGCATTCTCTCTCCTCCAAACATGACAAGTTGTGTTTCTATCAAACAGTTCTATTTTGGTTTCATCTGACCATATGACATTCTCCCAATCCTCTTCTGGATCATCCAAATGCTCTCTAGCAAACTTCAGATGGGCCCGGACATGTACTGGCTTAAGCAGGGGGACACGTCTGGCACTGCAGGATCTGAGTCCCTGGCGGCGTAGTCATATTTATTACCTCATGTGTTAGTTTTATTTTGTTTTTTTGTATTAACAATTTTTATTAATTTTCACATATATATATATATATATACAAAGAGTAAGTTAAAAGAAAACACAAGAGAAAGAAGGAGCACATCGATGGTGAAATCTGCATGGTTACAAACATAATAATGTCACATAGCTACAGTGGGGAGGTCATCAGAACTGTACAGTTGGAGAAAGGTGGGAGGAGGAGAAATTATCCCATGGGTGCCACACTGCCTCGAACACAGTCAGGTACTCCATCCGTCTCACATCAGCAATAATTTTAAACAGAGTTGACATCAAAGGAGGTATAGCGGATAGCCAACACATAGGAATGCTTCTTCTGGCCGCAGTCAGAATATGTGTGGTGAGTTTCCTGGCCATTTTGGGAAAACCTGGGAATGGCAGGCTCAGTAAAAAGCATAGAGGCTCAAAGGGGAGAGAGGTATGCAATAACAATTGTAAAAAAGACAAAACCTCTTCCCAAAAAGGGACACTGGATCCACAAGTCCAAAAAATGTGGAAGAGGGAGCCAAAATCTTTCCCACAACGCCAGCAGACTTAAGAAGCATTCGGATTAAAGGCATGAATAACCACACAGACAGAAGATTTAGATGTGTTTTCCCAAATCTTCTTCCATTGCATTAGATCAATGTCACATTGCAAAAACTAGGACCACTTGTGCATGTAATGATGAGTGTCGCTAGAGAGGGGGGCAGCAGCTATAAGAAGTTTGTATGTATTAGAAATTATGCCCTTTTGATGTGGACCTTGTATGCATAGACGCTCAAAGGCAGTGTGTTTCCCAAGAGTCAATGTGGGGGACATGGTGGAGAAAAAGTGGCATATCTGAAGGTATATATATAAATGTTGGGAAGGCAGATCTTTTTTCTGGAGGTATGAGAATGGTTGCAGCTTTCAAGTAACGGGGTGTACTAGGTGGCGCAGTTGGAAGAGCTTGGCCGTGACGCAAGGGAGCATCCAGGGCACAGCCAAACTATCTGGAAGGTTGGGGTTAAAGAGGATATTAGTCAGTGGGGAGCAGTCTGAGGTCAATGCAAACCTAGTCCTACATTTCCGCCAAATATTCATGGAGAATTGCATGGGGCCAAGGAAGAGGCGACGGATGGGGGTAAGGTCCACCACCGAGGACGACCAGAGGAGAAAGCAAGGATGAGTTGGAGTCAATTGTAAGGACTCTCAGTCCACAGATTGGGAGGGGATTGGGTGGACCATGATGTAAGGGAGCGGAGATGGGTAGCATAGTAATAGGTCATGATATCCGGCACCCCTAGACCTCCTCTAGAACGCAGAGAGATTAGTACACTACGTGCAATTCTATGCCGCTTATTATGCCAAATGAAGTGTAGAAGGGATTTCTGGAGGGAGTGTAGTTTGGACATAGGAACAGGAACGGGGAGAGTCGCAAATAAATACAAAAGTTTGGGTAGTACAGTCATTTTTATGACGTTGATACATCCCAGAAATGATAAGGGTAGGGTATCCCAAAATTTCAAGGAGAGGAAAATAGCTATAAATGGGGGGGGGGGGGGGGGGGAGTTGACATCATAAATAGAACTGTAGGAAGAAGTAAGGTTAGTACCCAAGTATTTTAGAGAATGGGTGCACCATTGCTATGGAAAGGATTCTTGGAGGGACGAGAAGACAGCTGGTGGGATGTGGAGTGGAAGTGCTTCAGTCTTGGAAGTGTTAACCTTGTAACCCGAGAGAGTCCCGAACTGTCGTAAAATTTTATGCAATGCTGGGAGGGAGATTTGGGGATTCGAGAGTGTAAGAAGGATATCATCCACAAATAGGGATAGTTTGCATTCACAGCCGTGAGACATTATCCCTTGTATGTCGGGATGGGACCGGATTGCAATAGCCAATGGTTCCAAACAGTGGATAAACAGTAGGGGAGAGAGTGGGCATCCCTGTCGCGTACCATTCGACATCTGGAAAGGAGACGAGAGAAAGGGGCCAATCTGACCTGTGAAGAAGGATGAAAGTAGAGGGCTTTTAAAGCTGCCACGAAAGGGCCACGGAAGCCAAACTTCTCCAAGACCATAAACATATAAGGTCAGCTGAGGCGGTCAAAAGCTTTTGGGGCATCTAAGCTCAATAAAATGGTGGGGATGGAAGACCGATTAACCAGGTCAACCAGATCAATGGATCTCCTGGTATTATTCGCTGCATGTCTGGCAGGGACAAAGCCTACTTGGTCTCTGTGTATGAGCTTAGAGATGAGCCTAGACAGCCGATTGGCTAGGATCTTAGTAAAAATCTTGTAATCAGAGTTTAGTAGAGCAATAGGATGGTAATTATCTAAGACAGAATAATCCTTGTCAGGTTTGGGAATTACAGATATGTATGCACGGGAAAAGTCAGCTTGGGTAAAAAAAATTAAAAAAAATTGTGGTAGAGAGAAAAAAGGTGGGGAGCCAGGATACCAATGAAAGTCTTGTAATAAGAGTAGGGAAGTCCATCTGGTCCTGGAGTTTTGTGTGAGGGGAGATGTTTGACTGTATCAAATAGTTCTTCAGATGAAATGTCAGCATTGAAGACCGAGATGTCAGAAGGCGATAGCTTCGGTAATAGTAGAGGATTGAAAAACCTATCAAAAAAAGTCTCTGTGAGAGGAGGATGGAGGTCTGGGGTCAAACAATTGTAAAGGGACTCCTAATATGAGCCAAAAGGGGAGACCATTACATGAGGGTCATAAGTAGGGCTCCCATTCGGCTGGACAAGATGGTCCGGCATTGTAGAGGGGGACTGTGCTTTAAGTCTATTAAGGAGCATACGGTGAGGTTTGTTAGAGAATTCGTAGAATTTCTGCCAGAGGAGAGTACTCAAGGCTGCCTCACACAGGAGAAAGTGGAGAATGCGACAGGAGAGTGAATGAGAGCGGCAGATTGCTGTGATTGAAGAAATGTGGGGGGAATAGAACTGTGTTGTAAAATTAAAGGGGGGTTCACCCAGGGGGTCTAAAAGAAGAGAGGAAGGAGAAGGAAATAAAAGAAAAGGCGTGGAAGGAGCATAAAAAATAAAACAAAGACCCAGAAGAAGTGCAACTTGGCAGAGGAGATAAGGAGGGGGGGGAGAGAAAAAGAAGAAAGTAGAGAGAAATTTAGCCGGAAGAGTATAAAACTGAGCTTAATTTTGATATTTAGCTCAAAAAAATAAATCCCCAGGATTTGGAAAAATCTGAAAATATTATGGACAATATAAAAAACAAAGCGCCTAAAGGAGGCGGGCCTAAGGCTTCCCAAACAGGCTCAATTAAAAAATACCCTCACAGGAGAAACAGACCCCAGAAAGACAACAGGGAATATCCGAAAGGAGTGAGATGGAAATCAGTCTTGGAGAAAACTCCAGACTATCCCTTTGAATAGCCAATAGTAGTCAACAAATGGAAGAAGAAGTGGGGATGGAAAATGTAGAAGAACAAGATAAGAGTTCACAGCTACCCACTAAAACAGAAATAGCAGAAATGGTGAAAGGACTGGAGAAATCTATAAAAAAAGAAATGGCGAAAATACACAAAGATCTGGGGCAAATATTATTAAGAGTGGAGGAGACAGAAGAAAAAGTGGATAAGCATGCCAAAATTATTCAGAAGTTAGAAAAATGGATGATAGAAATAAGAAAAGAACAAAGAAATCTGCTATATAAAATAGAAGATCAGGAGAATAGGGATAGCAGATGCAACCTAAGGATACGAGGCCTTCCAGAGATCTCTCAAGGACAAGATCTAATGGGAACAATAAGGAAAATGCTGAATACTATAAAGGACAGACCTACATCAGAGACTCTTAAAATGAACAGAGTATATAGAATAAGAAGACATCAACAAGAAGGTAGACAAGAAAAACCGAGAGATGTAATTGCGTAACTCCATAAATATCAAGATAAAGAAGAAATCTGGAAGAAGATAAAAGGAAGAACAGTGATGAAATACGGAGAAATAAATCTACAGATTTTTGCTGATTTAGCAGCAGAAACACTGATAAAGAGATCTCTCAAACCATTATTAGAGCAGATGAGAAAGCAGAATATTCGATACAGCTGGGGATTCCCAGCGTGTTTAAATGGATAAAAAAATGGTCGTTCAGCAAGATTGAGATATCCTGAAGAAGTGAGTGACTTTTGTGAGAGACTTGATTTACAGAAAGTAGATATTCCTGGGTGGGAAGTAGAAGAAAAGGAGATATGGGCTAAAGAAAAAGAGGGATGGCAGGTATTGTTAAGAAGGAATAGGGAGTAGAAATAGTAGATCAAGACTAGAGGGAGGGAATTGAATGAATTAATTTTTCTTCTTTTTTTTATGGAGGGGGAGTGGTTGGGTAGATGGGTGTTTGTTTTTTTTTTCTTTTCCCCTCTCTCCTCCATTATCTCCCTATAGCTCTGCCTCCTTAGGATTTTTTGAGCTTTTTCTTTTTTGAGTAAGGACACGGAGGTTTAGGTAGGAATACTGGAGGGACGTTCATGGTCAGAGCTTCACTCTAAAGCCAAATCAAAGGTGGGGTTAGGACCACAAATGATTTATAGGCAAGAAAGTAGCCTATAAGGGGATAGGGGGGATGAAGGCAGAGGGAAAAAGAAGGAGAGGGGTTGGGGAGGTGGGGACAGGGAGAGGGGAAGGAAGGGTGGGGGGTTTGGAAGGGAGGATGGGAGGGTAGAAGGGTACGGGGAGGTAGTAGACAGCCTGCGACTCTCTGACAGCCTTAGATTATGGGGGATAGCAGGAGGTACACTAGTCTGGAGAAACTTTAGAGAACAAAGGGGAAGATATGAAGGAGAGAGGGAGAGAGAGGAGGAGGGTGAAAAGAGATGAAAGGAGGAGAGAAAGAGAGAAAAACAGAAGAGATTAATTTCATGATGTATAATGTTAGAGGTATAAATAGTCCTGGGAAGAAATTTAGGATCCTTAAGGAGCTTCAACATAGATTTTCTCTGTAGTGTTTTTACAAGAGACCCACCTAGTACAAGAAACAAATGTGAAGTTAAAATCTAGGCATTTTCAAGAGTGGTTTTATGCAGATTGCCCAGTTAAACAGGCAAAGGGAATAGCAATAGGATTTGTGAAAAACATAAGGTTTAAGTTGGAAGAAAGATGGGCAGATCCAGAAGGGAGATTCTTGTTTTTGAAAGGAAAATTACAGGAAATCGAATGTACACTAGCAAATATCTATTGCCCGAATAAGAAACCGGAGATATTTCTAAAATATACACTGAGGGAAAAAAAATAATAATAATTTGCCTGGTATAGGGCTTTTATTGAAGGTATTTATTCCCAGGTAGTCTATTTCCTTTTTCCTCCAAGTGAATTGGAAATCTTTTTGTAAACTCAGCTTCTCTAGCTTTGGGATGTTAATATTTAGAATCTCTGACTTTGAGGGATTTATTTTCAAATTCTATAGCTCACCATATTGTTTAAAAAGTCTCATTAAAGCAGAGTTCCACCCAAAAGGGGAAGTTCCGCTTTAAAGACTGGTCCCCCGCTTCCCATTAAGAACTGGCACCTTTGGAGAGTGGGGGAGAGCGGGTACCCAAAATTGACAGGTACCTGCTCCCACTTCCGCTGCGATCGCCTAATTCAGTTGTGAAGCCGCAAGCTGTCACAGCCGTGTGCCCACACTGAAGATGCCAGTGCCTGGAACACAGGATGGCCAGTGAAAGGGGTTGCAGGGAGGACACCGCGGGATCGTGGGACAGGTGAGTGGCTGTTTTTGTAGCTGCTGACTTTTAATTTTTTTACAGTGTGAGTGGAACTTCGCTTTAAACTAGGCAACATTATTCTGGGATTTACAATATAGAATAACATATCATCTGCATATGCTGCCACCTTATGCTCCACTTCCCCTATCTTTTTTCCTGCTATATTGACACACTTTCTTACCCTCGCCAGGACGGGTTCCAGAGATAATAGAAATAACAGAGGAGAAAGTGGGCATCCTTGTCTAGTACCATTATGCATTTTAAAGAACTGGGATAGGGATCCATTGACCTTAACCACTGCTGACAGCCTGTTATAAAGCCCTTTTATCCACTTTAACATTTAAGGCCCTAATCCTATGGCCTCTAGCGTGTCAAACATGAACCCCCAGTTAACCCTGTTGAAAGCCTTTTCGATGTCAATCAACAGGAATATTGTCAGCATTTATCTCTCTTTACTCTTTGTAAGAGGAGCAATGATCTTAAGCCATTATCCCTTCCTTCTCTTCCAGGAATGAATCCAACCTGATCCAAATGTATCCACTCCAGCATCAGCGCCTTCAGTTATTAAATATTGTATCAATATTTATAACGATATGGGACTATAACTGGAACACTGTGAGCTATCTTTTCCTTCTTTAAGTATGATCGTTATGTAAGCTTGCAATGACTCCTCCCTCATTTCCAACCCCTCCCCTGATACATTTACATAGCCACACATTTTAGGGATGAGGAGATCTCTAAATTTTTAAAAACATCCCACAATATATCCGTCTGAGCCAGGGCTGTTTCCTGCAGCTGTATTCTTTAGGGCCAAGGTCATTTCCTCCGGGGTGATAGTTCTCTCTAAGGCCTCTAAGTTTTCTTCTGCTCTTCTTGGCATCTCCTTCCATTTAAATATTTCTGCCTATTTCTCTTCCTTTCCTCTTCCATTTCTTTTTGATTTCTGGGGCTCACATCATACAACCTGCTGTAATGTTTTTGGAACCTGTTGGTGATATCTAGAGATGAGCGAATCGAAGTAGGCGAAGTGGAATTCGTTTCGAATATTGGAAAAATTTAGATTCGCGCCGAATCCGAAAATTAGCATACTTCGGAGGCGCGAATCGAAATTTTTCCTAAAATGGCGGCGACATGTGCGGCGACGGAGCGGGGATGTCTGGGAAGGCGCGCAGACAAGGCGCGCTGACCCATAATGCATTCATTAATGACATGTGATCGCATTAGCCAATCAGCAGCCAGCCAGCCAGCCAGCACTGTGTAATGGTCGAGCTATAAATGGCGGCCATTTTAGAATTCTGCATTTGCCTCCAGTCATTCAAGAGAGGCAGACCTCTCTGTATTAGGGACAGAGTTAGGGCCACAGAAACGTTACTTAGGGACAGAGAAAGGTTACTTAGGGCCACAGAAACGTTACTTAGGGACAGAGAAAGGTTACTTAGGGCCACAGAAACGTTACTTAGGGACAGAGAATCGTTACTTAGGGCCACAGAAACGTTACTTAGGGACAGAGAATCGTTACTTAGGGCCACAGAAACGTTACTTAGGGACAGAGAATCGTTACTTAGGGCCACAGAAACGTTACTCAGGGACACAGAATTGTTACTGAGGGCCACAGAACCGTTACTTAGGGTCACAGAAACGTTAGTTAGGGCCACAGAATTGTTACTCAGGGACAGACACAGAATTGTTACTGAGGGCCACAGAATTGTTACTGAGGGCCACAGAACCGTTACTTAGGGCCACAGAAATGTTACTCAGGGACACAGAATTGTTACTGAGGGCCACAGAACCGTTACTTAGGGCCACAGAAACGTTAGTTAGGGCCACAGAATTGTTACTCAGGGACAGACACAGAATTGTTACTGAGGGCCACAGAATTGTTACTGAGGGCCACAGAACCGTTACTTAGGGCCACAGAAACGTTACTCAGGGACACAGAATTGTTACTGAGGGCCACAGAACCGTTACTTAGGGCCACAGAAACGTTACTCAGGGCCACAGAATTGTTACTCAGGGAAAGACACAGAATTGTTACTGAGGGCCACAGAATTGTTACTGAGGGCCACAGAACCGTTACTTAGGGCCACAGAAACGCTACTCAGGGACACAGAATTGTTACTGAGGACCACAGAACCGTTACTTAGGGCCACAGAAACGTTAGTTAGGGCCACAGAATTGTTACTCAGGGACAGACACAGAATTGTTACTGAGGGCCACAGAATTGTTACTGAGGGCCACAGAACCATTACTTAGGGCCACAGAAACGTTACTCAGGGACACAGAATTGTTACTGAGGGCCACAGAACCGTTACTTAGGGCCACAGAAACGTTACTCAGGGCCACAGAATTGTTACTCAGGGACAGACACAGAATTGTTACTGAGGGCCACAGAATTGTTACTGAGGGCCACAGAACCGTTACTTAGGGCCACAGAAACGTTACTCAGGGACACAGAATTGTTACTGAGGGCCACAGAACCGTTACTTAGGGCCACAGAAACGTTACTCAGGGCCACAGAAACGTTACTTAGGGACAGAGAATCGTTACTTAGGGCCACAGAAACGTTACTTAGGGACAGAGAATCGTTACTTAGGGCCACAGAAACGTTACTCAGGGACACAGAATTGTTACTGAGGGCCACAGAACCGTTACTTAGGGCCACAGAAACGTTAGTTAGGGCCACAGAATTGTTACTCAGGGACCGACACAGAATTGTTACTGAGGGCCACAGAATTGTTACTGAGGGCCACAGAACCGTTACTTAGGGCCACAGAAACGTTACTCAGGGACACAGAATTGTTACTGAGGGCCACAGAACCGTTACTTAGGGCCACAGAAACGTTAGTTAGGGCCACAGAATTGTTACTCAGGGACAGACACAGAATTGTTACTGAGGGCCACAGAATTGTTACTGAGGGCCACAGAACCGTTACTTAGGGCCACAGAAACGTTACTCAGGGACACAGAATTGTTACTGAGGGCCACAGAACCGTTACTTAGGGCCACAGAAACGTTAGTCAGGGCCACAGAATTGTTACTCAGGGACAGACACAGAATTGTTACTGAGGGCCACAGAATTGTTACTGAGGGCCACAGAACCGTTACTTAGGGTCACAGAAACGTTACTCAGGGACACAGAATTGTTACTGAGGGCAACAGAACCGTTACTTAGGGCCACAGAAACGTTACTCAGGGCCACAGAATTGTTACTCAGGGACAGACACAGAATTGTTACTGAGGGCCACAGAATTGTTACTGAGGGCCACAGAACCGTTACTTAGGGCCACAGAAACGTTACTCAGGGACACAGAATTGTTACTGAGGGCCACAGAACCGTTACTTAGGGCCACAGAAACGTTACTCAGGGACACAGAATTGTTACTGAGGGCCACAGAACCGTTACTTAGGGCCACAGAAACGTTACTTAGGGCCACAGAAACGTTACTCAGGGACACAGAATTGTTACTGAGGGCCACAGAACCGTTACTTAGGGCCACAGAAACGTTAGTTAGGGCCACAGAATTGTTACTCAGAGACAGACACAGAATTGTTACTGAGGGCCACAGAATTGTTACTGAGGGCCACAGAACCGTTACTTAGGGCCACAGAAACGTTACTCAGGGACACAGAATTGTTACTGAGGGCCACAGAACCGTTACTTAGGGCCACAGAATTGTTACTCAGGGACAGACACAGAATTGTTACTGAGGGACACAGAATTGTTACTGAGGGACACAGAACCGTTACTTAGGGCCACAGAAACGTTACTCAGGGACACAGAATTGTTACTGAGGGCCACAGAACCGTTACTTAGGGCCACAGAAACGTTACTTAGGGACACAGAATTGTTACTCAGGGACAGACACAGAATTGTTACTCCGGGACACAGAATTGTTACTGAGGGCCACAGAACCGTTACTTAGGGCCACAGAATTTTTACTCAGGGACAGACACAGAATTGTTACTGAGGGCCACAGAATTGTTACTGAGGGACACAGAACCGTTACTTAGGGCCACAGAAACGTTACTCAGGGACACAGAATTGTTACTGAGGGCCACAGAACCGTTACTTAGGGCCACAGAAACGTTAGTTAGGGCCACAGAATTGTTACTCAGGGACAGACACAGAATTGTTACTGAGGGCCACAGAATTGTTACTGAGGGCCACAGAACCGTTACTTAGGGCCACAGAAACGTTACTCGGACACAGAATTGTTACTGAGGGACACAGAATTGTTACTCAGGGACACAGAATTGTTACTCAGGGACACAGAATCGTTGAATTAAAGAGTATGTCAGACAACATGCAGAGGAGTGGCAGAGGAGGCAATGTTTTAGGAGCGAGCAGACGTGGCAACAGAGGAAGGGGTCGAGGCAGCACTAGTCGCAGCCAGAGGCCAGTGCTCCCGGTGTCATCCAGTGGTCGTGTCTCCACCGACAACCCTGCCGTCATCGATTGGTTGGCTCGGTCGTCTTCCTCTTCCCAGGTCACCTCTGACACCTACAGCCAACGGTCGGTGTGTACGTCAGACACAACCGTTAGTTGGCATGGCCCGGGAGCAAGCCCACTGAAATCACGTGTCCTCTACCTGCCCCTGTCCTTTGGTGTTCCCTCACCAAGCGAAGTATCGCATGCTGTGGGCTCAGCCCCACTGTACAGTGAGGAAGAGCTAACAGAGGGCTGTCTGGAACGGGGGGAGACATCCGCCTTTTCAGCAGCCAGGCGAAGAAGTACTGGCGAGGAGAGTGGCTCGGTAGCTGGTCTAGAGACAGGTCTGTCTCCTGACCCAGACGCAGCCGAGGGGGCTAGTAGTGAGGCGGAGACCCTACTTGATGATGAGGAGGTTGATCGCACTTGGCAGCCTCGTCGTCATCAGGCAATTTCTTCCGCATCATCAGGAGAAGAGGGTGCCAGCTTGGCAGCGAGCAAAACAGTCGGTGGGTTGCCCAGGAGGCAGCAGGGTCGCAGCAGTGTCAGTGGAGCCAAACGGCCACGGAGTAGAGCACCAGCTCTACTGCAGCCTACCACCACGGCTAGTAGTGGTGCCTGTGTGCACGGAGGAAGTAGCAGTCAGCCAGTGAGGAGTAGCGGGGGCAAAGTTTCCTACTCGGCGGTGTGGCAATTTTTCGTCAAGCCGCCCGAGGAAGTAAACGTAGCCGTATGTCGACTATGTGGCCAGAAAGTCAAGCGTGGCCAGGGGGCCCATGTTGGGACTACAGCGTTGCGTCAGCATATGCAGCGTCACCATTTGGTGGCCTGGGAAAACCGTGATAAAGATACGGCGGTTCTGCCTGACCCAGCCCCCGCTCCATCACCCGCTCCGTTACTTGCTCCGTCACCCGACGTCAATCGCCCTCTATCAGCCAGTCAAGGCTCCAACACCTCTGCTGAGGGTAGTTGTCGCTTGTTGGCATCTTCCGCTCGTTCAGATGCTCCTTCTCCTGCTACTCCTCTTCACGGATTCCGTCAGCAGTCTTTCTTGGAATCCGTTTCCAAGAGACAACAGTTTGCGAGCACGCACCCGACGGTGCAAAAGCTGAACGTCCTCCTGTCCAAGTTGCTGGTGCTGCAGTCCCTCCCTTTCCAACTGGTGGACTCAGCACCTTTCCGAGAAATGATGGCTTGTGCCGCGCCGCGGTGGAGAGTGCCAAGCCGTCATTTCTTTGCCAAAAAGGCAGTGCCAGCCCTGCATTCACATGTAGAAGAGATGGTGGGCCAGTCTTTGAGCATGTCGGTCTCTGCCAAAGTGCACGGCAGCGCCGACGTGTGGAGCTGTAACTACGGTCAGGGACAGTACATGTCATTTACGGCCCACTGGGTGAACGTGGTGCCGGCACAGCCGCACCAGCAACTTGGACAGGTCACGACGCTTTTGCCTCCACGTTTGCACGTCCTTGGTCCAGCAAAGATGTCCGCCTCTACCACCTCTTCTTCCACCGTGTCCTCAGCCGCCACCCCCGTGCCAAGTCCCATTACCCGACCGGCATATCACATGTGCAGGGCGCAACGGTGTCACGCTGTGCTGCACCTGGTATGCCTTGGCGAACGTAGTCACGCAGGGGAGGAACTTCTGAGTGTAATGAACAGAGAAATCGACAGATGGCTGTCTCCGCGCAAACTGAAAATCGGAACCATGTTGACCGACAACGGAAAGAACATGGTGTCTGCTCTGCGTCAAGGAAGGTTGTGCCATGCGCCATGCATGGCTCACGTGTTCAATCTGGTTGTCAAGCGGTTCCTACAATCCACCAACCCACTGCAAGACATCCTTAAAATGTCACGTAAACTTTGCATGCATTTCAGCCATTCCTACAGCGCAAAGCACACCCTCCTTGAGCTGCAGCGGCAGAACGGAATTCCACAGCATCGCCTGATCTGCGACGTTGCAACAAGGTGGAATTCAACCCTACACATGTTAGACCGCCTTTACGAGCAGCAAAAGGCTATCACCGATTTCCTGATGTTACAAGCGGATAAAGGTACTCCCCTGTGTAACTTCGATGTCAGCCATTGGCAGCTCATGCGTGCCACCTGCCGCTTGCTCAGGCCCTTTGAGGAGGCCACGCTATTCGTGAGTCGGCAGGACTATGGGATGAACGACGTCATTCCTCTGTTGCACGTCCTGGAACAAATGCTGTTAACAATGGCTGGTCAGGGTGCGGTAGACGTGGCGCACAGATCTCAACGCCACATGACCCCTGTGGGGGCAGGACAGGAAGAAGAGGAGGAGGTAGAGGAGGACATTTGTGCTCAGGAATTATTGAGTGAAATGGGTGGTTTTTCCACTCAGCGGACAGGAGTGGAGGAGCAGGAGCATCTGGTAGAGGAGGAGGAGGAGGAGACAGAGGACCCAGACGCACCGTGGCAGTATGCTGTGGAGATGGAGGTAGGGAGTCCCTCGCATTCCTTGGCACAAATGGCCCATAGCATGCTCGGTTGCTTGCGTAGCGACAGCCGAATAATAACCATCAGACAGAGGGATGACTTTTGGCTGTCCACCTTGTTGGACCCTCGCTACCATTCCAAAATGGTGGCCTTTTTCACACCTGCTGAGAGGGAGGCCAAAATTACGTACTATAAAAACCACCTATGTAGTCAGTTGGTCTCTGCCTTTCTGCGCCAACGTCCATCCTCAGACACTGTGGGCCCTGTGCGCTCGCGTTCCGCTGGCATGGCAGCAGGGGAGGGGTGGGGTGGTAGGAGCAGTGGCAGCTCCACCAGCAGCGGCTGCCTCAGTCTGCAGTCGATGATGAGTAGCTTTCTTCACCAGCGCAGTGAGGAAACTACTAACCAGCCGCAGCAGCAGCATCAGGTGGACCTGGAGCAGGAGCTCAAACAACAGGCTTGGGCCTACTTGGACAGCACCCTGCCAACCGAGGTAGACAATCCCCTTGACTACTGGGCAACGAAACTTGACCTTTGGCCCCAACTAGCTGAATTTGCCCTTGAAAGGCTGTCATGCCCGGCCAGTAGCGTGGCATCGGAGCGCGTGTTTAGTGCGGCAGGAGGTATTGTAACTCCGCGGAGGACACGACTGTCCACCCAAAGTGTGGAGAGACTCACGTTTGTGAAAATGAATCAGGCGTGGATTAGTCTGGATTTCAAACCACCAGTTCCTGACACAACTGACTAAATCCGCCATGAATCATGCCCCTGCCACGTGCCACTTTCAGGTCTCCGCTCACTGCTGCTGGGTTCCATTTTGTCATAGGGTGCTGGCAGATTACGGGCCTCCCATAGCTGCTGCCAGGCCCCTAATCTGCCATGGGCCCCTGTACCGCCTCCTCACACTGCTGCAAGGTCCACAGTGTCTCATGGGTCCCTGTACCGCCTCCCATTGCTGCTGCCAGGCCCCTAATCTGCCATGGGCCCCCGTACCGCCTCCTCATGCTGCTGCCAGGTCCACAGTGTGTCATGCCATGTGCCACTTTCAGGTCTCCTCACACTGCTGGTGTGTTTCATTTTGTCATAGGGTGCTGGCAGATTATGGGCCTCCCATAGCTGCTGCCAGGCCCCTAATCTGCCATGGGCCCCTGTACCGCCTCCTCACGCTGCTGCAAGGTCCACAGTGTGTCATGCCATGTGCCTCTTTCAGGTCTCCTCACACTGCTGGTGTGTTTCATTTTGTCATAGGGTGCTGGCAGATTACGGGCCTCCCATAGCTGCTGCCAGGCCCCTAATCTGCCATGGGCCCCTGTACCGCCTCCTCACGCTGCTGCAAGGTCCACAGTGTGTCATGCCATGTGCCTCTTTCAGGTCTCCTCACACTGCTGGTGTGTTTCATTTTGTCATAGGATGCTGGCAGATTACGTGCCTCACATTGCTGCGGCCAGGCCCCTAATCTGCCATGGGCCCCTGTACCGCCTCCTCACGCTGCTGCCAGGTCCACAGTGTCTCATGGGTCCCTGTACCGCCTCCCATTGCTGCTGTCTCCAACGCCACACTCTGCCATGTGCCACTATCAGGTCTCCTCACACTGCTGCTGGGTTCCATTTTGTCATAGGATGCTGGCAGATTACAGGCCTCACATTGCTGCGGCCAGGCCCCTAATCTGCCATGGGCCCCTGTACCGCCTCCTCACGCTACTGCAAGGTCCACAGTGTGTCATGCCATGTGCCACTTTCAGGTCTCCTCACACTGCTGGTGTGTTTCATTTTGTCATAGGATGCTGGCAGATTACGTGCCTCACATTGCTGCGGCCAGGCCCCTAATCTGCCATGGGCCCCTGTACCGCCTCCTCACGCTGCTGCCAGGTCCACAGTGTCTTATGGGTCCCTGTACCGCCTCCCATTGCTGCTGTCTCCAACTCCACACTCTGCCATGTGCCACTATCAGGTCTCCTCACACTGCTGCTGGGTTCCATTTTGTCATAGGATGCTGGCAGATTACGGGCCACACATTGCTGCGGCCAGGCCCCTAATCTGCCATGGGCCCCTGTACCGCCTCCTCACGCTGCTGCAAGGTACACAGTGTGTCATGCCATGTGCCACATTCAGGTCTCCTCACACTGCTGGTGTGTTTCATTTTGTCATAGGATGCTGGCAGATTACGTGCCTCACATTGCTGCGGCCAGGCCCCTAATCTGCCATGGGCCCCTGTACCGCCTCCTCACGCTGCTGCCAGGTCCACAGTGTCTTATGGGTCCCTGTACCGCCTCCCATTGCTGCTGTCTCCAACTCCACACTCTGCCATGTGCCACTATCAGGTCTCCTCACACTGCTGCTGGGTTCCATTTTGTCATAGGATGCTGGCAGATTACGGGCCACACATTGCTGCGGCCAGGCCCCTAATCTGCCATGGGCCCCTGTACCGCCTCCTCACGCTGCTGCAAGGTACACAGTGTGTCATGTCATGTGCCACATTCAGGTCTCCTCACACTGCTGGTGTGTTTCATTTTGTCATAGGATGCTGGCAGATTACGTGCCTCACATTGCTGCGGCCAGGCCCCTAATCTGCCATGGGCCCCTGTACCGCCTCCTCACGCTGCTGCCAGGTCCACAGTGTCTCATGGGTCCCTGTACCGCCTCCCATTGCTGCTGTCTCCAACGCCACACTCTGCCATGTGCCACTTTCAGGTCTCCTCACACTCCTGCTGGTTTCCATTTTGTCATAGGTTGCTGGCAGATTACAGGCCTCCCATAGGTGCTGCCAGGCCCCAAATCTGCCATGGGCCCCCGTACCGCCTGGTCACGCTGCTGCTGGGTCCACAGTGTGACATGGCTCCCTGTACCGCCTCCCATTGCTCCCACTCTGCCATGTGCCACTTTCAGGTCTCCTCACACTCCTGCTGGTTTCCATTTTGTCATAGGTTGCTGGCAGATTACAGGCCTCCCATAGGTGCTGCCAGGCCCCAAATCTGCCATGGGCCCCCGTACCGCCTGGTCACGCTGCTGCTGGGTCCACAGTGTGACATGGCTCCCTGTACCGCCTCCCATTGCTCCCACTCTGCCATGTGCCACTTTCAGGTCTCCTCACACTCCTGCTGGTTTCCATTTTGTCATAGGTTGCTGGCAGATTACATGCCTCCCATAGGTGCTGCCAGGCCCCAAATCTGCCATGGGCCCCCGTACCGCCTCGTCACGCTGCTGGGTCCACAGTGTGTCATGGGTCCCTGTACCGCCTCCCATTGCTGCTGTCTCCATCGCCACACTCTGCCATGTGCCACTTTCAGGTCTCCTCACACTCCTGCTGGTTTCCATTTTGTCATAGGTTGCTGGCAGATTACAGGCCTTCCATAGGTGCTGCCAGGCCCCAAATCTGCAATGGGACCCCGGACCGCCTCGTCACGCTGCTGCTGGGTCCACAGTGTGACATGGGTCCCTGTACCGCCTCCCATTGCTCCCACTCTGCCATGTGCCACTTTCAGGTCTCCTCACACTCCTGCTGGTTTCCATTTTGTCATAGGTTGCTGGCAGATTTCAGGCCTCCCATAGGTGCTGCCAGGCCCCAAATCTGCCATGGGCCCCCGGACCGCCTCGTCACGCTGCTGCTGGGTCCACAGTGTGTCATGGGTCCCTGTACGGCCTCCCATTGCTGCTGTTTCCATCGCCACACTCTGCCATTTGCCACTATCAGGTCTCCTCACACTGCTGATGGGTTCCATTTTGTCATAGGATGCTGGCAGATTACGGGCCTCACATTGCTGCGGCCAGGCCCCTAATCTGCCATGGGCCCCTGTACCGCCTCCTCACATTGCTGCAAGGTCCACAGTGTGTCATGCCATGTGCCACTTTCAGGTCTCCTCACACTGCTGGTGTGTTTCATTTTGTCATAGGATGCTGGCAGATTACGTGCCTCACATTGCTGCGGCCAGGCCCCTAATCTGCCATGGGCCCCTGTACCGCCTCCTCACGCTGCTGCCAGGTCCACAGTGTCTCATGGGTCGCTGTACCGCCTCCCATTGCTGCTGTCTCCAACGCCACACTCTGCCATGTGCCACTATCAGGTCTCCTCACACTGCTGCTGGGTTCCATTTTGTCATAGGATTCTGGCAGATTACGGGCCTCACATTGCTGCGGCCAGGCCCCTAATCTGCCATGGGCCCCTGTACCGCCTCCTCACGCTGCTGCAAGGTCCACAGTGTGTCATGCCATGTGCCACTTTCAGGTCTCCTCACACTGCTTGTGTGTTTCATTTTGTCATAGGATGCTGGCAGATTACGTGCCTCACATTGCTGCGGCCAGGCCCCTAATCTGCCATGGGCCCCTGTACCGCCTCCTCACGCTGCTGCCAGGTCCACAGTGTCTCATGGGTCCCTGTACCGCCTCCCATTGCTGCTGTCTCCAACGCCACACTCTGCCATGTGCCACTATCAGGTCTCCTCACACTGCTGCTGGGTTCCATTTTGTCAAAGGATGCTGGCAGATTACGGGCCTCACATTGCTGCGGCCAGGCCCCTAATCTGCCATGGGCCCCTGTACCGCCTCCTCACGCTGCTGAAAGGGTCCACAGTGTGTCGTTCCATGTGCCACTTTCAGGTCTCCTCACACTGCTGGTGTGTTTCATTTTGTCATAGGATGCTGGCAGATTACGTGCCTCACATTGCTGCGGCCAGGCCCCTAATCTGCCATGGGCCCCTGTACCGCCTCCTCACGCTGCTGCCAGGTCCACAGTGTCTTATGGGTCCCTGTACCGCCTCCCATTGCTGCTGTCTCCAACTCCACACTCTGCCATGTGCCACTATCAGGTCTCCTCACACTGCTGCTGGGATCCATTTTGTCATAGGATGCTGGCAGATTACGGGCCACACATTGCTGCGGCCAGGCCCCTAATCTGCCATGGGCCCCTGTACCGCCTCCTCACGCTGCTGCAAGGTACACAGTGTGTCATGCCATGTGCCACATTCAGGTCTCCTCACACTGCTGGTGTGTTTCATTTTGTCATAGGATGCTGGCAGATTACGTGCCTCACATTGCTGCGGCCAGGCCCCTAATCTGCCATGGGCCCCTGTACCGCCTCCTCACGCTGCTGCCAGGTCCACAGTGTCTCATGGGTCCCTGTACCGCCTCCCATTGCTGCTGTCTCCAACGCCACACTCTGCCATGTGCCACTTTCAGGTCTCCTCACACTCCTGCTGGTTTCCATTTTGTCATAGGTTGCTGGCAGATTACAGGCCTCCCATAGGTGCTGCCAGGCCCCAAATCTGCCATGGGCCCCCGTACCGCCTGGTCACGCTGCTGCTGGGTCCACAGTGTGACATGGCTCCCTGTACCGCCTCCCATTGCTCCCACTCTGCCATGTGCCACTTTCAGGTCTCCTCACACTCCTGCTGGTTTCCATTTTGTCATAGGTTGCTGGCAGATTACAGGCCTCCCATAGGTGCTGCCAGGCCCCAAATCTGCCATGGGCCCCCGTACCGCCTGGTCACGCTGCTGCTGGGTCCACAGTGTGACATGGCTCCCTGTACCGCCTCCCATTGCTCCCACTCTGCCATGTGCCACTTTCAGGTCTCCTCACACTCCTGCTGGTTTCCATTTTGTCATAGGTTGCTGGCAGATTACAGGCCTCCCATAGGTGCTGCCAGGCCCCAAATCTGCCATGGGCCCCCGTACCGCCTCGTCACGCTGCTGGGTCCACAGTGTGTCATGGGTCCCTGTACCGCCTCCCATTGCTGCTGTCTCCATCGCCACACTCTGCCATGTGCCACTTTCAGGTCTCCTCACACTCCTGCTGGTTTCCATTTTGTCATAGGTTGCTGGCAGATTACAGGCCTTCCATAGGTGCTGCCAGGCCCCAAATCTGCAATGGGACCCCGGACCGCCTCGTCACGCTGCTGCTGGGTCCACAGTGTGACATGGGTCCCTGTACCGCCTCCCATTGCTCCCACTCTGCCATGTGCCACTTTCAGGTCTCCTCACACTCCTGCTGGTTTCCATTTTGTCATAGGTTGCTGGCAGATTTCAGGCCTCCCATAGGTGCTGCCAGGCCCCAAATCTGCCATGGGCCCCCGGACCGCCTCGTCACGCTGCTGCTGGGTCCACAGTGTGTCATGGGTCCCTGTACGGCCTCCCATTGCTGCTGTTTCCATCGCCACACTCTGCCATTTGCCACTATCAGGTCTCCTCACACTGCTGATGGGTTCCATTTTGTCATAGGATGCTGGCAGATTACGGGCCTCACATTGCTGCGGCCAGGCCCCTAATCTGCCATGGGCCCCTGTACCGCCTCCTCACGTTGCTGCAAGGTCCACAGTGTGTCATGCCATTTGCCACTTTCAGGTCTCCTCACACTGCTGGTGTGTTTCATTTTGTCATAGGATGCTGGCAGATTACGTGCCTCACATTGCTGCGGCCAGGCCCCTAATCTGCCATGGGCCCCTGTACCGCCTCCTCACGCTGCTGCCAGGTCCACAGTGTCTCATGGGTCGCTGTACCGCCTCCCATTGCTGCTGTCTCCAACGCCACACTCTGCCATGTGCCACTATCAGGTCTCCTCACACTGCTGCTGGGTTCCATTTTGTCATAGGATTCTGGCAGATTACGGGCCTCACATTGCTGCGGCCAGGCCCCTAATCTGCCAAGGGCCCCTGTACCGCCTCCTCACGCTGCTGCAAGGTCCACAGTGTGTCATGCCATGTGCCACTTTCAGGTCTCCTCACACTGCTTGTGTGTTTCATTTTGTCATAGGATGCTGGCAGATTACGTGCCTCACATTGCTGCGGCCAGGCCCCTAATCTGCCATGGGCCCCTGTACCGCCTCCTCACGCTGCTGCCAGGTCCACAGTGTCTCATGGGTCCCTGTACCGCCTCCCATTGCTGCTGTCTCCAACGCCACACTCTGCCATGTGCCACTTTCAGGTCTCCTCACACTCCTGCTGGTTTCCATTTTGTCATAGGTTGCTGGCAGATTACAGGCCTCCCATAGGTGCTGCCAGGCCCCAATTCTGCCATGGGCCCCCGTACCGCCTGGTCACGCTGCTGCTGGGTCCACAGTGTGACATGGGTCCCTGTACCGCCTCCCATTGCTCCCAATCTGCCATGTGCCACTTTCAGGTCTCCTCACACTCCTGCTGGTTTCCATTTTGTCATAGGTTGCTGGCAGATTACAGGCTTCCCATAGGTGCTGCCAGGCCCCAAATCTGCCATGGGCCCCCGTACCGCCTGGTCACGCTGCTGCTGGGTCCACAGTGTGACATGGGTCCCTGTACCGCCTCCCATTGCTCCCACTCTGCCATGTGCCACTTTCAGGTCTCCTCACACTCCTGCTGGTTTCCATTTTGTCATAGGTTGCTGGCAGATTACAGGCCTCCCATAGGTGCTGCCAGGCCCCAAATCTGCCATGGGCCCCCGTACCGCCTCGTCACGCTGCTGCTGGGTCCACAGTGTGTCATGGGTCCCTGTACCGCCTCCCATTGCTGCTGTCTCCATCGCCACACTCTGCCATTTGCCACTATCAGGTCTCCTCACACTGCTGATGGGTTCCATTTTGTCATAGGATGCTGGCAGATTACGGGCCTCACATTGCTGCGGCCAGGCCCCTAATCTGCCATGGGCCCCTGTACCGCCTCCTCACGTTGCTGCAAGGTCCACAGTGTGTCATGCCATGTGCCACTTTCAGGTCTCCTCACACTGCTGGTGTGTTTCATTTTGTCATAGGATGCTGGCAGATTACGTGCCTCACATTGCTGCGGCCAGGCCCCTAATCTGCCATGGGCCCCTGTACCGCCTCCTCACGCTGCTGCCAGGTCCACAGTGTCTCATGGGTCGCTGTACCGCCTCCCATTGCTGCTGTCTCCAACGCCACACTCTGCCATGTGCCACTATCAGGTCTCCTCACACTGCTGCTGGGTTCCATTTTGTCATAGGATTCTGGCAGATTACGGGCCTCACATTGCTGCGGCCAGGCCCCTAATCTGCCATGGGCCCCTGTACCGCCTCCTCACGCTGCTGCAAGGTCCACAGTGTGTCATGCCATGTGCCACTTTCAGGTCTCCTCACACTGCTTGTGTGTTTCATTTTGTCATAGGATGCTGGCAGATTACGTGCCTCACATTGCTGCGGCCAGGCCCCTAATCTGCCATGGGCCCCTGTACCGCCTCCTCACGCTGCTGCCAGGTCCACAGTGTCTCATGGGTCCCTGTACCGCCTCCCATTGCTGCTGTCTCCAACGCCACACTCTGCCATGTGCCACTTTCAGGTCTCCTCACACTCCTGCTGGTTTCCATTTTGTCATAGGTTGCTGGCAGATTACAGGCCTCCCATAGGTGCTGCCAGGCCCCAATTCTGCCATGGGCCCCCGTACCGCCTGGTCACGCTGCTGCTGGGTCCACAGTGTGACATGGGTCCCTGTACCGCCTCCCATTGCTCCCAATCTGCCATGTGCCACTTTCAGGTCTCCTCACACTCCTGCTGGTTTCCATTTTGTCATAGGTTGCTGGCAGATTACAGGCTTCCCATAGGTGCTGCCAGGCCCCAAATCTGCCATGGGCCCCCGTACCGCCTGGTCACGCTGCTGCTGGGTCCACAGTGTGACATGGGTCCCTGTACCGCCTCCCATTGCTCCCACTCTGCCATGTGCCACTTTCAGGTCTCCTCACACTCCTGCTGGTTTCCATTTTGTCATAGGTTGCTGGCAGATTACAGGCCTCCCATAGGTGCTGCCAGGCCCCAAATCTGCCATGGGCCCCCGTACCGCCTCGTCACGCTGCTGCTGGGTCCACAGTGTGTCATGGGTCCCTGTACCGCCTTCCATTGCTGCTGTCTCCATCGCCACACTCTGCCATGTGCCACTTTCAGTTCTCCTCACACTTCTGCTGGTTTCCATTTTGTCATAGGTTGCTGGCAGATTACAGGCCTCCCATAGGTGCTGCCAGGCCCCAAATCTGCCATGGGCCCCCGGACCGCCTCGTCACGCAGCTGCTGGGTCCACAGTGTGACATGGGTCCCTGTACCGCCTCCCATTGCTCCCACTCTGCCATGTGCCACTTTCAGGTCTCCTCACACTCCTGCTGGTTTCCATTTTGTCATAGGTTGCTGGCAGATTACAGGCCTCCCATAGAAGCTGCCAGGCCCCAAATCTGCCATGGGCCCCCGGACCGCCTGGTCACGCTGCTGCTGGGTCCACAGTGTGTCATGGGTCCCTGTACGGCCTCCCATTGCTGCTGTTTCCATCGCCACACTCTGCCATTTGCCACT
Organism: Staurois parvus; assembly: GCF_062004578.1. NCBI lineage: Eukaryota > Metazoa > Chordata > Amphibia > Anura > Ranidae > Staurois > Staurois parvus. The sequence continues at coordinate 1,131,092 of NW_028318372.1, forward strand.
TTCAGGTCTCCTCACACTCCTGCTGGTTTCCATTTTGTCATAGGTTGCTGGCAGATTACAGGCCTCCCATAGGTGCTGCCAGGCCCCAAATCTGCCATGGGCCCCCGTACCGCCTGGTCACGCTGCTGCTGGGTCCACAGTGTGACATGGGTCCCTGTACCGCCTCCCATTGCTCCCACTCTGCCATGTGCCACTTTCAGGTCTCCTCACACTCCTGCTGGTTTCCATTTTGTCATAGGTTGCTGGCAGATTACAGGCCTCCCATAGGTGCTGCCAGGCCCCAAATCTGCCATGGGCCCCTGTACCGCCTCCTCACGCTGCTGCTGGGTCCACAGTGTGACATGGGTCCCTGTACCGCCTCCCATTGCTCCCACTCTGCCATGTGCCACTTTCAGGTCTCCTCACACTCCTGCTGGTTTCCATTTTGTCATAGGTTGCTGGCAGATTACAGGCCTCCCATAGGTGCTGCCAGGCCCCAAATCTGCCATGGGCCCCCGTACCGCCTCGTCACGCTGCTGCTGGGTCCACAGTGTGTCATGGGTCCCTGTACGGCCTCCCATTGCTGCTGTTTCCAACGCCACACTCTGCCATTTGCCACTTTCAGGTCTCCTCACACTCCTGCTGGTTTCCATTTTGTCATAGGTTGCTGGCAGATTACAGGCCTCCCATAGGTGCTGCCAGGCCCCAAATCTGCCATGGGCCCCCGTACCGCCTCGTCACGCTGCTGCTGGGTCCACAGTGTGTCATGGGTCCCTGTACGGCCTCCCATTGCTGCTGTTTCCATCGCCACACTCTGCCATTTGCCACTTTCAGGTCTCCTCACACTCCTGCTGGGTTCCATTTTGTCATAGGTTGCTGGCAGATTACAGGCCTCCCATAGGTGCTGCCAGGCCCCAAATCTGCCATGGGCCCCCGTACCGCCTCGTCACGCTGCTGCTGGGTCCACAGTGTGTCATGGGTCCCTGTACGGCCTCCCATTGCTGCTGTTTCCATCGCCACACTCTGCCATTTGCCACTTTCAGGTCTCCTCACACTACTGCTGGTTTCCATTTTGTCATAGGTTGCTGGCAGATTACAGGCCTCCCATAGGTGCTGCCAGGCCCCAAATCTGCCATGGGCCCCCGTACCGCCTGGTCACGCTGCTGCTGGGTCCACAGTGTGACATGGGTCCCTGTACCGCCTCCCATTGCTCCCACTCTGCCATGTGCCACTTTCAGGTCTCCTCACACTCCTGCTGGTTTCCATTTTGTCATAGGTTGCTGGCAGATTACAGGCCTCCCATAGGTGCTGCCAGGCCCCAAATCTGCCATGGGCCCCCGTACCGCCTCGTCACGCTGCTGCTGGGTCCACAGTGTGTCATGGGTCCCTGTACGGCCTCCCATTGCTGCTGTTTCCATCGCCACACTCTGCCATTTGCCACTTTCAGGTCTCCTCACACTCCTGCTGGTTTCCATTTTTTCATAGGTTGCTGGCAGATTACAGGCCTCCCATAGGTGCTGCCAGGCCCCAAATCTGCCATGGGCCCCCGTACCGCCTCGTCACGCTGCTGCTGGGTCCACAGTGTGTCATGGGTCCCTGTACGGCCTCCCATTGCTGCTGTTTCCATCGCCACACTCTGCCATTTGCCACTTTCAGGTCTCCTCACACTCCTGCTGGTTTCCATTTTGTCATAGGTTGCTGGCAGATTACAGGCCTCCCATAGGTGCTGCCAGGCCCCAAATCTGCCATGGGCCCCCGGACCGCCTGGTCACGCTGCTGCTGGGTCCACAGTGTGTCATGGGTCCCTGTACGGCCTCCCATTGCTGCTGTTTCCATCGCCACACTCTGCCATTTGCCACTTTCAGGTCTCCTCACACTCCTGCTGGTTTCCATTTTGTCATAGGTTGCTGGCAGATTACAGGCCTCCCATAGGTGCTGCCAGGCCCCAAATCTGCCATGGGCCCTCGGACCGCCTGGTCACGCTGCTGCTGGGTCCACAGTGTGACATGGGTCCCTGTACCGCCTCCCATTGCTCCCACTCTGCCATGTGCCACTTTCAGGTCTCCTCACACTCCTGCTGGTTTCCATTTTGTCATAGGGTGCTGTATGGCCTCCCATTGCTGCTGCCTCCACCGCCACACTGTGGCTCCAAACACTGGTTTTGGCCCCGTGACTGGCCAAATGAGTGAAGTGTGCGGTGATTCTAAGATCGACGGCACTCATCTGCATGTCATACTGACTGACAGTATTATTTCTCTTCCCCAGCAGACTCCAAGGGCATTTAAATTAAAGGTACAGTGTTCTGCACTAATATTAAGTCTCTCTGAAGCCTAGAAACACCCTTTTTTAAGTTAAATTCACAGCGAATATATTCGACTCGAATCGAATTATTTCCACGAATTCGCCGAATCAGTCGAATCGAATATTTGAATACTTCGCTCATCTCTAGTGATATCAGTGGTGGCGTGCACCATTTCTCCTTTTCCATCTTTAATTTTTTCAATAAAGTTTTTAGATTTCTTTTCCTTTAACCTCCTCATTAAATATTTTCCAGGTCTATTCCCCCACTGATATTTTTCTTTTGAAACCCTGTTGAGTATCCTTCTGGACTCTTGTTCTATAAGATCTTTTAGTTCTTCTCTTTTAAAAATGATCTTCTTATATACGTCTGTACCTATTTACTTTTTATGTGACTGTTCTAACTTATAGAGCTCCTCCATCACCATCTTGATTTTTTCCCTCGTTCTTTCTTTTTTTCTGCTCCTATCAAGATCAATATTCCCCTGATATATGCCTTATGTGCCTCCCAAATTATGGCTACTGAGAAATCCTTGGTCTCATTGAGCTAAAAAATTTGCTCAATTTCCAGCGTTAACCTTTTCTCTATTTAAGGATCCTGTATAAGCATTTCATTTAGTCTCCACAAAGTTTTGTTTATCCTGATTGCCTCCTACCCGTAGTCTCATTGTGACAGGAGCATGATCAGAGATGGACATAACCTCTATGTTGGAGATAACCAACGACTCCAATTATATATACTCGATCATTATATAATCCAGGCTTGAATATGAACCATGCACGGGAGAGAAGGTGTAGTCTCTTTCTCTTGGATGTTTCACTCTCCAGGTATCGGTCAGTTGCTATTGATATAATAGCTTCTTCAGTAGTTTTAATTTCCTATCCCCTTCTCTCTGCGTACCTGATGACGTATCCAACTGGGGATCCAGACATAAATTTAAATCTCTTGCCACAACTAGACTACCCCTTTTGAAATCAGAAAGTTTTCTTAACACACCCTCCAAGAATGTTACAGGGTTTTTATTTGGGCCATCGATGTTAACAAATGCATATTTGAATCCTTGTAATTTTCTCCTCAGGAATAGAAACCGTCCCTCTGGGTCCTCCAATCTCTCCTCCAGAGTAAAACAATTGCTGCTCTTCTAGCCCTTTTAACTGAGGAGTCAGCTTAGTACCACGTTGGATAATATTTCATATACAATTTAACGTTTGTCTCATGGGTTATATGTGTCTCTTGAAGGAACAATACAGTACATCTATGGAGTATTGGTGAATTTTCCTGAGTATCTTGTGTATTTTTGTCGGAGAGTTTAACCCTTTCACATTAAAAGTTATATATTTATTCAAACACATTTTTACTGTTATTTCACTAAACCACCGGATTTCCTTTCAAAGGAAGACAGATACAGATAATTTAAGATATGGACGTTCTCCCTTCGCCACCTATAACACCCCCCTTCTTACCCTCCCCTCCCGATATTTGTGTAATCTCTAAACCCCCATGGCCTATATGTTGCCCTGGAATCTGTCAGAGTTTGACCGCATGTTTGGCCTTCAGGCTACCTGCCGCTTTGGAGTCCACTCCCCCCTCCTCCACCCCTCCACTCATCGTCTCAACTGGGAAAGAAGAGGACAGAGGGTGAAGGAGCTATGGTGCGGCTGGGGGAGGGCTAGAGATGTGGCATCAGGAGGGATAAAAAAACCCTTCAGGTTCCGGAAGAAAATTAAGAATACTCCTCCTCTCCCTTCCCCCGGCCTCCTCCCACAAACCAGCCACCCCCCTTCCCATCCTCCCCACCATGTCTACCTAGTTTTTCTTCTTAGATACCCACTGCCACTTTCCTGTCCCCCGCCCTACCCTCTCTGGGGGTACCTCTGACAACCCTTCAAGATCCATTTGCTGTAAGTCTAGTTTTTTGCAAAGGTCACTAAAGTCTTCTGGGAACCTCAGTCTTGCGGATTTCCCATCTTTACATCCAATCAGGCATGCTGGAAAGCCCCAGTTATATCAAACTTTTTTTTCTTTCATCTGTTCTAGCAGCGGTCTCAAAGATCTTCTTCTGGAGAGCACATGCACGACCAGGGACGTGTAGCTCCTGAGCTCTGCTCATCCCCGGCCCTTCCTGGCTCTCCCGTCATGCTACACAGCTCCTACTACACTCCAGGTGAGCCACATTAGCTCCATACCTGAACTGGCACCTGGGGGACTTTTCAATGGGGAAGATTGGGCGCTGGAAGCCTCTCTCCGCGCCGCCACAAGACCCACTGCCCTCACCGCTCTGGCGGTTTATTTCCAGGCTGCAATCCCCGGCCTCGAGTGCAACTATGAGTCCGAGGAGCGATCCTGGACCCCCAGAGGCCACAGAGGGTACTGCAACCTACCTCCCATCAGAGCAGCTGACAGCTCCAGCTTTGAATAATCCCCAGATGGAGGAATTTGACAACCAGGTAATGACAGGAGGGGCAATGGACCACCCTTTACCAGGGAATCATCCGCCCTCTACCCTGTCATTCCAGCAGGTTTCATCATCTCTCACAATCTCTGCGCTGGATGATAAATTGCAAGTATTTTTACGCAACATTACAGCTTCTATATCCGCTGAAGTTGGAAAATTGGCTTTGTATCTCAGAGGGGAAATAGCCCAGATCGGAGACCGCACGGATCAATTAGAGAATAAGTTTGTTGAATTGGTGCAATACGTTCATGTTTTGGAGGAAGGCAACGCATATCTGAAGCACTCCATGTCCCAAATGCAGCGCCAACAAGAGGACTTGGAAAACAGGGAATGTCGCCAAAATTTCCGTATTTGCGGTATGTCCAAATCAATTGCTGACTCACAACTACACCGTCACCTATTGTCCTTCTTCACCGCAACCACTCCCATGGTTCCAGAAACAGATTGGGGAATGGATAGGGCTCACCACTCTCTGGGCCTGAAACCTGCTGAAGGCACCAACCACGTGACATCATAGTCCACATCCATTTTTTCAAAGCAAAGAAGCCTTATTATCTTCAGTCCGCCACAAATCTTCTTTGGAATTTAAAGGGGACAAACTCCAGCTCTTCTGCAACCTTTCTCAGATTACCCTGGCCAAATGGTGGGCACTGAAGCCGATCACCACACACCTTCAGCAACACTGTGTCCCTGATCACTGGGGGTTTCCCTTCAAGCTGGTCGTTTCTAAAGACAACACCCAAATTGTTCTTTGTGATCTTCATAAGGCGGAGTCTTTCCTAAAGCAGTTGGGACTCCCGTCTTCGTCTCTTCTCTACTTCCTACTACATCGGTGGAAGTATTACACTATGGGAGTTTTTACCTATGTTTTTTGGTTTAGTGATCCAAAAGTGTTTTGACCCACTACAGGTCGAAGCAAGGAGATGAGCGGCCATTGCGGCTTTTGACGGACACCATTCTGTGATTACTCACGTACACCATCCATGTGTATGAGTGTCATTTGTTTATTTGAACATACAGTGGTGTAGCACCAAATTTGGAATTTTTTTCAAATTTTTTCACCTAAATTTGGAGTCATGAGTTTTGCATGATATAGGTTCACTATTGTTTTTAATATTGATTGTGTTTGGTTTGCGTATGCATTGATTTGTGTATGGAAACACTTTATATTTTTGGGGGGATTTGGATATTTTGTTTTTACATGTTTATGCACTTTATGCACTTTTATGCATTTTTTGAGTCTTCATTTTGGATATATCACCTATTAGTCCGATTTGGGCTAAATATATATATATTTGTTTGTTTGATTTGTTTACACCATCACTTTGGATCCTAATTTTGGATATATGCACAGTTATACGATTAGTATTGGTTAAAATCTGAGATTACCATCTTGAGTGGCATAACATTCACCGTGTACACTTTGGATCCACTGGCCAAACTGGCCTTTCAGAAAATATGTCCATACAGACCAGTTGAGCACAGCAGTTTAACTAAAGCAGGGTAACTCAAGCAGCAGGAGGATACAACAACAAGAAACTCTACTGCACGCTGGATAGACTGCAAGCAAACACCCTGGGAAACATCTCCTACAAGTCTGAGTCCCACTCTGTGTACCTTTGTAATATGTCCCCTCTACTCCTCCTTTTCATATTACTATCCTGCATTCCCAAAATCTAATTTCTTTACCCCTTTGCTCCACCCCAAAACTTATACATCTCACCCTCATTGCTACCATCTCCCTATGTCAGAGGAAAAGATGAGGAAGCCCGGGCAAATGTGCCAATGCACAATATGGCCAAGCCAATTCACCAAAGAAGTGCGCATGTGCATAGGCGGGCGACACGTAATAAAACATTCTTGTTCACGAAAACACACCAGCACACGCAGGGTGCACTAATTGCTGACACTCAGTGGCCTTTATAAGGACTGCAGTTCTGCTCAGTGATTGCTGGATTATCGTCAAGCCCTCCCATTCCTCTGTTCTTGAGTTTCCTGTTGATTTCCTGTTACCGACCCGACTTGATCCTGACCTTGTTCCTGTCTGCTGCTCCGTGTATGACCCCGGCTTGATCCTGACCTTGCTCTTGTCTGCTGCTCCGTGTATGACCCCGACTTGATCCTGACCTTGCTCCTGTCTGCTGCTCCGTGTATGACCCCGGCTTGATCCTGACCTTGCTCCTGTCTGCTACTACCCCGTGTTTGACCCTGGCTTGATCCTGACATTGCTCCTGGCTGCTGTTCTATATTAATCCTGGCTCTGGCTACTGACTACTCTACCCATCCTCCAGGATCCACGTGTTCTCTGGAGAAACGCATCCTGCAACTGGAGCACCCACAGGTTCCATCTCATCAGGCATTTCCAAGCAGCAACACCACTGGCAACCCATGCTTCTTTGGGCACTGCACCTCCTGTTTCCACCTCTAGGGGCTCACTGCACTTAGCCATAAGGGGAGCCCTCTTTCTACTACAGCCTCCAGTCAGGTATGTGACAGTATAATCCAGCCATAATGTCAGAGGCTGAGAGACGTGTCTCCCCGATAGAGGCTCTGTGCCAACAGGTTGCCGCCCTCACGCAAGCAGTCAAGAACCTACAAGAGAGCTATTTCCAACTAGAAAGTCGCCTCAGAAGCTCTGTTTTCCACTGCTTGAGGAAGTTGATACCCCGATCCTCGGTGGCCATGTGGTACTAAGCTCCTTGCTCTACAACAACATGGCATCACAAAAAGAGCCCGAGGAGCGGGCCGCTCCCTTTCCATCTGATCTATCTGATGTAAAGGCAGCGATTGCTTCTTAGCAAACCACTCTAACATCCAAAATAGAGGTGGTACAGCTAGATGTGGGGTTGATAAGCCAGGATTTTGATAAGCTCCGTTCCCGGATCATTAACGGCTCCTTAATGAATCTACACCTGTATCATCGACCTCCATTGGCTGTGTAAAGGCCTTATTTGCTCTCTGCTATTCACCAATTTATGTTTGTGCCCAGTTTGTGTCAACTCTTCCCTGGTATTGATGCAGAAAGGGATTCTCTCAATACTCTTCGGAAAGCTGACAAATCTTCTGTTTTTTCAAATGACTGTTCCAACATTTTTCCAGTAGCCCTCTTTTCTGAGCCGATCCCTCTGGCTCACGCCTCCCTTCTGTTCTTGGTTGATTGTTGGGGACTCAGGAATCCCAGTGTTGGGGTTGGTGATGCGGTGTGGGGGGTGGTTTATTCAACCTGTTTTTTGTGCAGGGGAGTTTACAATGGGGGATGTATTGGGTTTTCCTCCCTCTTTTTTGTTTTTACAGAGTGCTTTGTTTACTAACTATTTTTGTGACATGGTTTATGTGTTTTCTTTTTGTTTACTGTATACTTCTTTCACCTGTGTTTCTCCTTTGTACAGCCTGCCATCCAGGTCCAGCAGCCTGGAGGTGGATATCCCACCTTGCTTTGCCCCTACTTATTACTACTCACGCCCTATAAATGTCTCAAGTAACAATTGTCTTCTGGAATGTCCAGGGCCTTAACTTTGCCAATAAGAGGTCATTCGTTTTTAGGTTCCCCCAGAAGTATAACCCCCACGTCTGCATATTACAAGAAACCCACCTGTTAGGTTCTAAAATTATGAGTCTCAAGAGACCCTGGGTGAGTGAACACTACCATGCCACCTATTCTAATTATGCTCATGGGGTAAGCATCCTAATTCATAAGTCTCTTCCTTTTCAGGCCCTTGACATTCGCACTGACCCGGTTGGAAGGTTCGTAACAGTGTATGCCTGAATATATGACAAGGAGATGGTGCTTGTGAGACTATATCTAACCCTCAGCCTCTGTTCAGGTTTTGAATACTATTATGCAACTGTTGGTATGCTGTGACATGAATAATGTTCTAATATTGGGTGATTTTACCATGGTCCCTTGCCCGGATCTGGATAGGTTACATGCAGTGACTCGGACTCCTGATTTTACTTGTTGGTCCTCCACCTTCACCCTTACAGATGTTTGGCAGCATTTTCACCCTGCTGGGAGTATACTTGTCATTCTGCTACGTACAGGACTCTTTTTAGGATAGGTTTGGCGTTTGCATCTCCTTCGGTCCTCCATTTTGCCAGGGCAGCTCAGATACTGCCTTGTGGGGTATCTGATAATGCTCTCCTGTGTATGACTTTGTCATTTTCCTCTCCGCCTGGGTCCAGGGTGTGGCACCTTTCCAGAATCTGGGCAATGGATGAGCATTTACTGGAGCCTCCTACTGAATCTATATGCAATTATTGGGTTCTGAATGGAGATTCCACTTCTCCCTTTCTATTATAGGACTCTTTTAAGGCCTGGATGAGAGGGAAAATTATTTCCAAGATCTCCGCTCTCCAAAAGGAGAGCTTGTTCTTTGGAAACTCTGGAGGAGGAAGCGTCTGGACTGCAAGCGGCGTAAATTACCGCCCCAGACCGGGCCCGTTATGCAGCCTGGCGACAGGCCCTGCGCCAATTGTCTACCTGTAGAATTGAACAAACTAAAAAAGCTGGGAGGCTGCTTGCGTGATTGGCTAGGGACAGGTCCCCAATGTTGCCCATTGGTTCTGTTTGAGATGAGGCGGGTCAGCTGATTTTTTTGCCAGACTCTATTAATGCCCATTTTCTGGAATTTTATAGGGACCTTTACTCCTCTCAAGAGTCTTTTTCTTCTTCCGATATTTATGCTTTTCTAGACACTATTCCCCTTCCCCGTTTGGCTGTTTCAAATAGGGAGGCTTTGGAGGTGGATATTTCGCTCGAGAAGGCGTAAGAGGCGACTGCGTGGTTGCAAGGTGGCAAGAACCCTGGGGCGGACGGTCTCCCAGTAGAGTTCTACTTCCAATTTTCAGAACTGTTGGCCCCTTGATTGTGCTCTCTGTTTTCTGTTTTTTTTTCATCCCTTGAGTCACTTCCTGCATCTATGGAAGAGGACATCGTTTGTTTTGATTCCTAAGCCTGGCAAAGACCTGCAAGACTGCACTTCATATTGTCATATTTCCCTATTAAATGTGGATGCAAAAATGTTTGCGAAGATCCTTGCTACTCGGCATGTGTCAGGGCTGTCCACTATCTCCCAGCCTGTTTGCCCTGGCACTGGAGTTCTGGTGGTGCTGATTAGGGAGTCCTCGGAGGTTCAGGGTTATGGGTGGGAGCTTTGGAGGAGAAAATATCCCTATATGCTGACGATGCCCTGTTATACCTTAATGATGCTGGCCCGTCACTTTTGGCAGCATGTCGTATATTTCATATGGGTCCTTCTCTGGTATCAGGATCAATCGGTCTACATCACTTCTCTTCCCCCTTAATGCCCATGCCTCTGAATCTGCGAGCCCCTCACCATTGCGTTGGGTTGATGATTTCAGGTCAAAATAGACCTTTTAAAGAAATCTTTTAAACTCACAAATAAATAAATCACAAAACATAAATGTCCACTCAAAAATAGTGCATATTCCACGTAATAATTATAGATGATTTCTCCTTCTCCAAAAATGAAATAATATAAACACCAAAGGAACGTGTGTAATGAAAACTAAAGATTCCAAACAACCTTTAGACCGAAAAGCTTCCACCTTCCACCCGTGCACACCAACATCAATTGCACTCACGAGATAATGGTGAATGAAAAGCCTTTAAGGATTTTTGGGATCCTAAACCCCCTTTTTCAGCTCTATATTTTCCTTACACCGCCAGGTTATGATTTTCCTTCAGGTCTCCAACACAGCCCTATAAATCCGCTCCACCGTGTCACCAGCGAGAAAAATCTTAAATAGTGTAATATTGCCAGATCAATGGTATATAATAAAAAAACAAAATCCAGGCCACTCACATTTTGACAAATCGTAAAAGGCACATTTATTGAACCAATACCAGCCAGATGAAATCGATCGGCTCACAAACCCAAAGTCCAGGATTCTCACATCAATTGCCACAGGATGGAACAAGAGGATCAGCAAAGAAACCAGCACAAATCCCAAAAAATGGCCCCTGGAACGCATCGCCCAGCGTGCGCTCCACTCACCAGAAGTAGCGTCAGATGTACAGAGTGTAGACCGGAAATGCGTCAACGCGTTTCCCCCTCCCATCGGGCATTCTCAAGACGTACATCTCCTGTCTCCAATCCCTTAAATAACCCAAAATGTTTATAAATGGCAGGAAGATATTAATAGGGGAATTAGTGACTCCAGAAATTCCTCGGTTGAAGGTCGTATTAATGATCCAGATTCATATCCAGGATCACCTCCATCTAAAATAAAACTACCTTTTGTTGGTTTTCCAAATAAGAATAAAAATAGTAATTCTTCCCCTAAAAAGAATTCTAATGAGAACCCATCATCTAATTACAGAGTACCTACACACAATAGGTTTGGACCACTAATGGAATCCCCACAAAATTATGGGTACCAAAATGAGGGAAAGGTTTTTCCAAGGGGAGGTTATGGAGGACCACCATGGAGAGGGGGAAGCTTAAGGGGAGCTTACAATTGGAGAGGAAGAGGAGGCCCATACCACCCGTCCAGAGGGGGGAGGGGTGGATGGAAGCCACCTATAAACTACCAGGACCCCTATTGGGAAGGAACAGAAAGACGGGATGTAGAGGAGGTAAAAGGAAAAACGAAAAGGTCGATGTGAATAAAGGGATTTTTAATTCAAGTGATTATGTTTTAAATGATGCAGAATTAAAAGTTTTATCATTAGGTTTGAAATTTGCACCAGATAAAAAATTGAATAAATTGGAGACTTATATAGACCTTCATAGGTTTATTAGGAAATTGAATCTCAAAAAGTATTGTAGTAAAAATCCCAATTTTAAGGGAAATGGCCCCCAAAATTGTGGGATAGGAGTTGGTGATATTACTAAAGGTATTTATGAGCATACCAATTTAAGAAATTAGTCTGTATTCAACCCGAAAGTAGGGAACAACCGCTGTGTGAATGCATTTAAAAGGATGGTAGAGTATGATTTGGAAATATTATCTGTCCCAGTTAAGAGGAAAAAACATGATTTAGTAAGAGGAATTCAACAATTAGAAAAAAATAATAACATTGTAATAAGAGCAGCGGATAAAGGGGGAGGGGTTGTGGTACTAAACAAAAGGGATTATTATGAGGAACTCAATAGATTGGTGGATGATGAGAGTATTTATGAGGTCCTGAAAGGGAACCCTATCAGGAATTATAAGAATAAACTGGTAAAATTGGTTAAAAAAGGCGAGAAAGAAGGTTTTTTAAATAAAAAAGAGGCCAAATATTTGGTGCCCAAAGCACCTGTCACACCGGTTATATATCAATTACCTAAGATCCACAAAAACCAAACTAAGCCCCCAGGAAGACCCATAATTAATGGGATTGATTCACTTTTTTCCAGATTGGGCGAATATGTTGATAAATTTTTGCAGCCTCTGGTTTCGGTTTTTCCGTCTTATTTGAGGGATAGCGATGATTTGATCTCGCTTTTGGAAAATATTAAAATTAAAGGCAACTATGTTATGGCAAGTATTGATGTCAATTCATTATATACTAACATTAGACACAATGATGCATTAAGATCGGTAAAATGGTCATTAGAGAAATAATCTGGGTTAAGAGGTAAACAAATTGATTTTCTGCTTGAATGTCTTCATTTAGCAATGTCGAACAACTATTTTTGGCACTCTAATAAGTTTTACAGGCAGGCTACTGGGGTGGCCATGGGAGCGAAATATGCACCATCAGTGGCTAACCTGTTTATGAGTATGTAGGAAAATAAAGCTATTTTTGAGAATAGGAATCAGAGTTTATTACTTTATAGAAGGTTTATAGACGATATTGTGATAATTTGGAAAGGTACTAAGAAAGAATTAGAGGAATACATTCATGGAATGGGATGTAACTCCTATAACATAACATTCATTAACTATATTAGTACTGAAGCTATTAACTTCCTTGATCTAACCATCTATAGACAAGGAGACCATTTTTGCACGAAAACGCATTTCAAAGAAGTGGATAGGAATGCTTATATTCCAGTCCACAGTTGTCATCATAGAAATTGGTTAAGATCCATCCCGAAAAGCCAATTGATCAGACTTAAATGTAATTGTGATGATGAAAATATTTTCCAGGAGCAAGCAGAGATTTTGTTGCAAAGATTTAGGGAAAAAGGGTATAAAGAGGAGATATGAACAGGTGCGGTCAATCAGGTTAGAAGGATTAAGAGAGAAGATTATTAATTAAGAAAAAAAAAGAGAATAAGATAGGTGAATTACCCTTTATTACTGGTTATTCAAATCAATATAAGGTCATTGAAAATATAATCAGAAAACATTGGCCGATTTTAATAAGGGATGAAGTCCTTCACCAATTACTACCTAAAAGACCTTCATTCATTTATAGGAAACCGCCTACAATCAGAATGAGATTAGCCAAAAATGTTCCAGATTTACCAAAGAAAAAAACTACTTTTCTTGATAGTGTGGGGTTCTTTAAATGTAAATGGTGCCTAGCATGCAGAACTATGAAAGGAGATAATAAGAAGAGTTATGACAGTTTTCATTCCTGTTCTAATGGTTCCTCCTATAAGATAAAAAAAATTATATCATGTGATAGTTCTTTTGTGACGTATTTGCTGGAATGCTCATGCCATCTGCAATACGTGGTCAGGACTACGAGAAAGCTGTCAGTGCGGTTGGGGGAACATATTAGGAATATTAAAAAAGGATACGAGTACCACAGCCTCTCCTACCACTTTAGAAAACATCATAATAGGGATCCATCATGTTTGAGATTTTGTGGGATAGACCGAGTTCATGCCCCTTGGAGGGTAGCAGAGATGGTGAAGAGTATCTCACAAAATGAAACTAAATGGATTTACCAAATGGGTTCTTTGCATCTAAAAGGGTTAAATTCAGACATAGATATTAATTGTTTTTTATCCAATTGGTAATATTAGACTAAACATTCCGTGCATTATTATATGTATACATATATACTGATATATATAGCATTTATATATGTATTCCATATATATATATATATATATATATATATATATATATACATATTATAAAAAAATGTAGTATCTATATTTTGTATTATATTTCTTTTTTAATATTTTTATTATTATTTAATAGTTTTGTCTTAATAAAGATTTAATATATTTTTTTCCTTATTTTTCTATCTTATTATATCTTATTTTTATTTTTAAATATATATTTTTTATTTTTTATTTTTAATTATGTATTGAGCCATTGCTGACCCATGTATTCATTTATGTATATATATACTTGATTGTATGTATACAGTGGGGCAAAAAAGTATTTAGTCAGCCACCAATTGTGCAAGTTCTCCCACTTAAAAAGATGAGAGAGGCCTGTAATTGGCCTCATAGGTAGACCTCAACTATGAGAGACAAAATGAGAAAAAAAATCCAGACAACCACATTGACTGATTTGGAAAGACTTTATTTGCAAATTATGGTGGAAAATAAGTATTTGGTCAATATCAAAAGTTCATCTCAATACTTTGTTATATATCCTTTGTTGGCAATGACAGAGGTCAAACTTTTCCTGTAAGTCTTCACAAGGTTGGCACACTCTGTTGCTGGTATGTTGGCCCATTCCTCCATGCAGATCTCCTCTAGAGCAGTGATGTTTTGGGGCTGTCGCTGGGCTGGGCTGTGAGCCGATCGATTTCATCTGGCTGGTATTATGAGTGCAATTGATGTTGGTGTGCACGGGTGGAAGGTGGAAACTTTTCGGTCTAAAGATTGTTTGGAATTTCTTAGTTTTCATCACACACGTTCCTTTGGTGTTTATATTATTTCATTTTTGGAGAAGGAGAAATCATCTATAATTAATATGTGGGATATACACTATTTTTGAGTGGACATTTATGTTTTGTGATTTATTTATTTGTGAGTTTAAAAGATTTCTTTAAGAGGTCTATTTTTGCGCTGTTTTATTTATATTTATCACTGTTTGTGTTTTCACAATTGCACAGCAGCATTCTAGATCACTAATAGTTTTTTGTATCGGCGCAGGAATAAATTCTTCCCTTTTTTTCTTATGATTTCAGGTACCTTGGGGTCAAGGTGACCAGGAATTGATCTGTATATTTAGACTGCAACCTTTACCCTCTCCTTTTGTCCCTCAAAGCACAATGGTTTGCTTGGGCAGACCTCCCTTTTGAATCTACTCAGCTGTATTAACCTTATCAAAATGATATATCTACCTAAATTTAATTACATCTTTAGACATTGTCCTGTTTGAGTCCCCCCCTCCTTTTTTACTGTTCTTGATAGATGTGTATGCTCCTTTATTTGGTGCGGCTCCCTTTCCTAGCTGGCGAAGACTTCCCTCTAGCTTCCTCCCAGACTGGGCGGGCTGGCACTACCCAACTTTCGTGTGTATTTTTGGGTGGCGATACTAATCTCCATTTACTGGTGGTGCGTGGGTTCCAAATTAGAGGCAGTCTTCCTGAGCTCCCTGTCGGACTTACATAATTTAATGTACAGAGGGCCGAGGGCATATGAGGGGGTGCTGGAACCGATGCGTGCCAAGTGGAGGGTGTGGGTTGTTGCTCAGTGTCGCTTTGTGATCTCGGGCCAGTGGTCTCCAGCTCAACAACTCTGGGGTAACCCTTCTCTTTTTCAGTTCCGTACCATCCC
Organism: Staurois parvus; assembly: GCF_062004578.1. Lineage (NCBI taxonomy): Eukaryota > Metazoa > Chordata > Amphibia > Anura > Ranidae > Staurois > Staurois parvus. The sequence goes on from NW_028318372.1 coordinate 1,146,468, forward strand.
GAACCTCCAAATTTGGGCGCGATATGGTAATAAAACCTCGATGGATATTATGCCCCAAGGGGCTCTTTTGCCCTTCTCCAAACTCTCCATCAATTTTGGACTACCACCATATGTTTTTTAAATACCTCCAACTAAGACACGCTGCGAGAGCCCAGTTCAGCTGGGTGCCTCTCCTCCAGACTGACCCTATTGAAGAACTAATGACTTCAAGAAACTTGGTGAAACCCCTCTCAGCTCTGTATAAGGCACTTCTTAATGTTAATTTTCTGAAACCTGAGCGTATGTGGGAACGGTGGCGGGCTGATATCCTGACATTAGATAAGCAGGATTGGGAGGATTGTCTGGAACGGGGTCCTAAACTGGTCATCTCCACTAGCGATAAGCTGATTCAGGTCGAATTCCTCCATAGAATTTATTACACCCCTCTGAGTCTTCACACAATCTACCTTGAATTGGACCCTGTTTGTTCCCCATTGTTGTATACACCCAGGATCCTTTTGTTCATATGTTTTGGGTATGCCCCGTGATTATGGCCTATTGGTCTGAGGTATTAGCTGAGATAAACCTCCAGTTGCATTTGTCATTACCCCTCTCGCCGGAGTTGGCCCTATTGGGTATTCATGGGGATGACCAACGATCACACCATGCTAAACTTCTAATCTCATATCTACTATTTTATGCTAAAAAGAGATATTGCTTAAATGGACCTCCCAGCCCCTCCAGATTTGTCAGCTCGGGAGGCATGGGTGGATACCACTCTACTAATGTATAAAGCTATGTACATTAATCATGGTTGTCCTTGGAAGTATGATAAAGTGTTTGCTCCATGGTTGTCTGAGCAGTGAATCCATCCCTTCTCCCCCCATGTCACCCTTTTGTAGGGACCCCCCCCCCCCTTCTCTTCCTCTCCTCCCAATTTCTATTTTTTGTCCCATCCCTCCTCTCCCTCTGCTTCCCCTGTCCTCAGCATAAAACAGGGATCAAATCTACAAAAAAATCAAATATCTGTGTCTCCAAGGAATGTGTCCTTACTGGTCCTACAGCAGCTGATCCCTACAACATCAATTTAACACATGGTTTTTCTTTGTCTCCAGCCTCCTCCAATATAGGCAATAAGGTGGCTGAGTTCAATGGTACACATATTTCCTTCTTATATTTTGTACATAAACAACAATACAAATTCATAATTTGTGAATTTTGCGTTAGACAAATATTTATTTGGGCTGGTTGCAATAATTGCTGCACAAAATGTGGGACTATTAAAGTTGCATAATTGACCAAAATAATGTCTTTACCTTTGTCTAGTAACACCTTGCATACAACCCATAATCACTGGGTCCAGCGTGCATGAAATATATCTCAATGGTTTGTATTTTCCTACCATGCTCTTTGTGTAAAAACTCCAGTTTCATTTTCTAAAAAGATAACCCTTTCCTGGCAATATTATCATTTCTCTTTGTTTGCTCTGTTATTAGTTTTAGTTAGATAACACAAATCCGTAGTTTCCATCTTACATATTTTCCCAAAGTCACAACATAATATATGATAACATTGCCATGCGGTCATGTAGAGATGTCTGTAAATATAAAGTTTTCTTCAGCTTGCCACTGCACTTACAAGGAAAAGGGACACATCATTTCACTGTCCGCACATTCTGCTTTAGATTTTAAAAATAAAAACAAAATGTACCAACAATCTGTATATGAAAGAACAGAAAATCATCAGCCAGATCAAAAAACTATAAAACAGCTGGCTGCAGGTGACATTTATCCAAACAGAGTGTGTGGGCTTGGTTATAATTTTTGCTACTCTCACATCATGGACCACACATCAAATTATTATCAGACCTTCAAATTTAATTTTATAGAAAAAGTTCTTACGTATCCCAACCATCTAGACTTTGTTAAGTGGTAAGGCAGCTGCAATATAACCACTTCATGTAAATCTAAAGTAACTCCATATCCACTCTACTAGATTGTAAGCTCTTGTAACCAGGACCCTCTTATTACTCTTGTTTTGTATTGTAAAACAGCACATAAGATCCTTAATTTTGTCATTTGTAAAAGTACCGTCTCCTTTTATATTGTAAAGCGCTGCGCAAACTGTTGGCGCTATAAAAATCCTGTATAATAATAATAATTACAGCTTTTCCCAATAAACTATATTCCATTTCCAACTAAAGGTTGTGTAAATCAATTCAAATCTATATTAAAATTGTTAACATCATATAAGAAATAAATAGTCGAGTGATAATCGCAATATTACACCCTGATTCCAGTTACACAGATACATCTCCTTAAAGGAGGACGTTTTACCTTATTTTCCTTTTTTAAATGCACCATTTCCACTGTCAAAGGATATTCAATTTGTGCTATTTTATACATACTATATGCACTTTTAAATGTAACCTTCATTGTACCATGATTATTGTGATCACATTGTTTATCAGATTAATTAAGCCGGCACATAACATTTTGAAATCTCGTAGTCATATTATATGTGTCCTTGCCAGTTATCACTGATGTCTCATTCCAGCACATTCTTCTCATGCGAAAGAGAAAGGAGGAACAGACCTACAGAATTAAAAACCCCAACAGACCCATTCACATACATGCAAGATCATCTCTCTAAAATCGCTTACATTTTTCACATTTTTTACACAACACATACGTATCATTCTCTCACTTCCTTTGAACTTTCTTCAAAAATGTTCCTGCCTAAATTAGTTTTCCTTATTTTGTCCTCTGATATCCCTTCATCCTAATACTGTAATCCTGTACTCCACTTACTCCAGCTCCTATGATCAGATGGGCAACCGTAGTGCTCATCCCATCCTCCTTCTCTGACCACATATAAAGTATTCCGTTTGGGCAAGGGCCAATAATTATATTATTTCCATACAATTTGACTTAATGTCTCTTTTTTGGCTTATGCCCCATGTTTTAGAATTTACTAGTTGTGGTGCCTTACTCTAAATTAATTTCAACAACTTAACATCAAAATTTCCCCTTATGTCTAATGTTACATTGTCTGTCACCCTTCATCTATCCTGCTCAAATAGATTGCTGTTCCACTAGCTGTTTAATCTGCATGATTCTTAGTAACCCTGTTAGCCATTGTGGATCTCTGTCCGCTTTAACTATTTATCTAGGGGCTCAGTATAGGTGGAACCACACCTTCAGTTTTCTAGCGCTCCTCTTGTGCTGGGCATTTTCTTAAGATACCCTCTTACCTTTCATCCCCTTAAAACTTAATGTAATGCCCATAGTGACTGGCCAGTATACTCTCTTTGCTACATATGACTATCCTCTACTTGCCTCTAGATCTATTACAGCAGATGTGTGCATCATATAATTTGTTAACCAGCACTATTATTCCTTTTCTTATCTATAACACTCCAATGGACAGTAGACAGTGACAACATAACATATCACCTACAATCAATACAGTTCGATTAAGGGGAGTAAAATAGGTTCCCTTTGTCCCAAAAATGCCTTAATGATCAAGGAATTCTGATATTTCAAAACGTAAGCAAAGGGCTTACCTCAGCCGGCTGATTATCAGAAATTCCCAGATCGTCTCAAGCTCTTCGCTTCAGATTCTCAGGGTCACCTGTACATTCCCTCCAAGGCAATGCTCGTCATCTGTTCTGGATATTAATACTGAAAGTTTATAGATAGGCAACTCCTATCCTCATATTGATTAGTGGTTCCAAATTGACCATTTGACCTCCAGAGGATTTACCCTCTTCCTGATCAGGCCACTTTTTGCGACACGGTGCTGCGTTATTTTAACTGACAATTGCATGGTTATGCAACGCTATACCTGTACATAAATTTATGTACTTTTTTCCCACAAAGAGAGCTTCTTTCAGTAGAATTTGGTTACCTGTGCATTTTTTTGTGCTATAAACAAAAAAGACCGACAATTTTGAAAAAAAAAAACAATATTTTTAACTTTTTTCTATGAAACATATCCAGTAAAAAAAAAATTAAAAATCAAATTTCGTCATAAATTTAGAACAAAATGTATTCTGCTCCATGTCTTTGCTAAAAAATCCCAATACATGTAAATTAATTGGTTTACGTGAAAGTTATAGCATTTACAAATGGCGGTATACAGTATGTGGTTAAATATTATGACTTTTTATTTATATTTTAATAAACTTTTAAATAATTTAAATTTTTGGGGGGTTTTACGACTCTTTTTTTCCACAAGATGGCACTTTGGGGATTCATATATTTGCACTTGGTTAATTACTTCCTGCTGGCTGTAACTGTAGAGGGAATTCCTCTTCCACTTGTGTGTATATACAGTCATGGCCGAAATTGTTGGCACCCTTGATATTTCTCCAGGAAATCATGTATTTCTCACGAAACGTATTGCATTAACACATGTTTTGCTATACACATGTTTATTCCCTTTGTGTGTATTGGGACAAAACAAAAAAAGGGAGGAAAGAAAGCAAATTCGACATAATGTCACACAAACCTCCAAAAATGGGCTGGACAAAAGTATTGGCACCCTTTCACAACTGCGGATAAATAAGAATGTTACAAGCATGTGATGCTCCTGTAAACTCACCTGGGGCAAGTAACAGGTGTGGGCAATATAGAAATCACACCTGAAAGCAGATAAAAAGGAGAGACGTTCACTTAACCTTTGCATTGTGTGTCTGTCTGTGCCACACTAAGCATGGACAACAGAAAGAGGAGACGAGAACTGTCTGAGGACCCGAGAACCAAAATTGTGGCAAAATATCAACAATCTCAAGGTTACAAGTCCATCTCCAGAGAACTAGATTTGCCTTTGTCCACAGTGCGCAACATTATCAAGAAGTTTGCAACCCATGGCACTGTAGCTAATCTCCCTGGTCGTGGACGGATGAGGAAAATTGATGAAAGATTGCAACGCAGAATAGTCCGGATGGTGGATAAGCAGCCCCAAACATGTTCCAAAGACATTCAAGCTGTCCTGCAGGCTCAGGGAGCATCAGTGTCAGCGCGAACTATCCGTCGACATTTAAATGAAATGAAACGCTATGGCAGGAGACCCAGGAGGACCCCACTGCTGACACAGAGACATAAAAAAGCAAGACTACAGTTTGCCAAAATGTACTTGAGTAAGCCAAAAGCCTTCTGGGAAAACGTCTTGTGGACAGATGAGACCAAGATAGAGCTTTTCGGTAAAGCACATCATTCTACTGTTTACCGAAAACGGAATGAGGCCTACAAAGAACAAAACACAGTACCTACGGTAAAATATGGTGGAGGTTCAATGATGTTTTGGGGTTGTTTTGCTGCCTCTGGCACTGGGTGCCTTGACTGTGTGCAAGGCATCATGAAATCTGAGGATTACCAAAGGATTTTGGGTCGCACTGTAGGGCCCAGTGTCAGAAAGCTGGGTTTGCGTCCAAGATCCTGGGTCTTCCAGCAGGACAATGACCCCAAACATACGTCAAAAAGCACTCAGAAATGGATGGCAAAGAAGCGCTGGAGAGTTCTGAAGTGGCCAGCAATGAGCCCAGATCTAAATCCCATTGAACACCTGTGGAGAGATCTTAAAATTGCTGTTGGGAAAAGGTGTCCTTCCAATAAGAGAGACCTGGAGCTGTTTGCAAAGGAAGAGTGGTCCAAAATTCCGGGTGAGAGGTGTCAGAAGCTTATTGATGGTTATAGGAAGCGACTGATTTCAGTTATGTTTTCCAAAGGGTGTGCAACCAAATATTAAGTTAAGGGTGCCAATACTTTTGTCCAGCCCATTTTTGGGGTTTTGTGTGACATTATGTCATATTTGCTTTTCTGCCTCTGTTTTATATTTGTTCCAATACATACAAAGGGAATAAACATGTGTATAGCAAAACATGTGTTAATGCAATACCTTTTTTGTGTGAAATACTTGATTTTCAGGAAAAATATCAAGGGTGCCAACAATTTCGGCCATGACTGTATATCTTCAGCATGGTGTTTGTCATTTAGCCGGCTCTTGACAACTAGCAATGGGTTGAACACCTCCCTGTTCGGTTCGCAGTCAAACATTCGAACCTACTAAAAGTTTGACTGCAAACTTCGAACAGGGACAATTTACTAGTAGCTTACTCCTTTTAAATGTAACCTTCATTGTACCAGTATACTGAGTATGCAGTAAAATACAGCTAAATTACTTAAATACCATATGAGTTTTATTATTCAGTCATGTGGTATTTTAGTAGTGAAACATTCATTCATGTTTCAGCTGACAGCTGATTGTCAAAAGAATTCTTGGCATTGCCTGACAATTACATTTTTTTTTTAAATGGAATGGGGTCTCTCCTCCCATCAATTCCAAGCCCTTCTGGTCTGGTATGGATTTTGAGGGGAACCGTCTCATTCAAGTGAATGAGACAGGTTGCAGGAGAAGATTCTGGTGTCATAAACCATCACCAAACACCTGAATAAATAAGCCCATTACTGGACATTTAGACTGCATAATATCAGTCAATATGCACAGTACATAAGGAATCAATGAGGCAGGTATTTTTCACTGAGAATCCTCTTTAAGGTGAAGAATGTACCTCCCCTTTAAAGATCTTCAAAAGCTGGAAAAACTCCCATCAACTTTCATTAGTCACACAACTTTCAGCACACTGAACCACTGATATATTTATATATATATTGATCATATCCCCCCTTATGTATTGTACATGGTGATCATATCCCCCTTATGTATTATACATGGAGATCATATCCCCCTTATGTATTATACATGGAGATCATATCCCCCCTTATGTATTATACATGGAGATCATATCCCCCCTTATGTATTATACATGGAGATCATATCCCCCCTTATATATTATACATGGTGATCATATCCCCCCTTATGTATTATACATGGAGATCATATCCAACCCTTTTGTATTATACATGGAGATCATATCGCCCCTTATGTATTATACATGGAGATCATATCCCCCTTATGTATTATACATGGAGATCATATCCCCCCTTATGTATTATGCATGGAAATCATATCCCCCCTTATGTATTATACATGGAGATCATATCCCCTCTTATGTATTATACATGGAGATCATATCCCCCCTTATGTATTATACATGGAGATCATATCCCCTCTTATGTATTATACATGGATATCATATCCCCCTTTATGTATTATACATGGAGATCATATCCCCCTTTATGTATTATACATGGAGATCACATCCCCCCTTATGTATTATACATGGAGATCATATCCCCCCTTATGTATTATACATTTTGATCATATCCCCCCTTATGTATTATATATGGAGCTCATATCCCCCTTTATGTATTATACATGGAGATCATATCCCCCTTATGTATTATACATGGAGATCATATCGCCCCTTATGTATTATACATGGAGATCATATCCCCCCTTATGTATTATACATGGAGATCATATAACCCCTTATGTATTATACATGGAGATCATATCCCCCCTTATGTATTATACATGGAGATCATATCCCCCCTTTATGTATTATACATGTTGATCATATCCCCCTTATGTATTATATATGGAGATCATATCCCCCTTTATGTATTATACATGGAGATCATATCCCCCTTATGTATTATACATGGAGATCATATCCCCCTTATGTATTATACATGGAGATCATATCCCCCTTATGTATTATACATGGAGATCATATCGCCCCTTATGTATTATACATGGAGATCATATCCCCCCTTATGTATTATACATGGAGATCATATAACCCCTTATGTATTATACATGGAGATCATATCCCCCCTTATGTATTATACATGGAGATCATATCGCCCCTTAGGTATTATACATGGAGATCATATCCCCCTTAAGTATTATATATGGAGATCATGCCCCCCCTTATGTATTATACATGGAGATCATATCCCCCCTTATGTATTATACATGGTGATCATATCCCCCCTTATGTATTATACATGGAGATCATATCCCCCCTTATGTATTATACATGGAGATCATATCCCCCCTTATGTATTATACATGTTGATCATATCCCCCCTTATGTATTATATATGGAGATCATATCCCCTTTATGTATTATACATGGAGATCATATCCCCCCTTATGTATTATATATGGAGATCATATCCCCCTTTATGTATTATACATGGAGATCATATCCCCCTTATGTATTATACATGGATATCATATCCCCCCTTATGTATTATACATGGAGATCATATCCCCCCTTATGTATTATACATGGTGATCATATCCCCCCTTATGTATTATACATGGATATCATATCCCCCTTTATGTATTATACATGGAGATCATATCCCCCTTTATGTATTATACATGGAGATCATATCCCGCCTTATGTATTATACATGGAGATCATATCCCCCCTTATGTATTATACATGGTGATCATATCCTCCCTTAATCTCCTCTTCTCAAGAGAGAATACATTCAGTTCCTCTAATCTTTCCTCATAGCTGATCTCCTCCATGCCTCTTATCAGTTTGGTTGCCCTTCTCTGTACTTTCTCCAGTTCCCCAATGTTCTGTTTGTGAATTGGTGCCCAAAATTGAACTGCATATTCCAGATGAGGTATAATTAATGATTTGTACAGGGCTAAAATTATATCTCTCTCTCTGGAGTCTATACCTCTTTTAAGGTGTTTGAGGCCTAAGCATGTTTTACCCTGTAACCCATAGGCACTCAGGGAGGTAATAGCAAAATACAGGATGACACAACACAACTTTAAAAATTGATTCAGCAGTGTGCAATGGTTTTGGATATAAGACTTAACTATTTCATAAAATTAGCACAACTTGAAAATTCTTTTGTAAAGCAGAAATACAATGCCGCTGAGCACCACAAACCAAAATGCTATTTAATTAATTTTTATTATTCAAAGCAAACTCACCCATTCTTCCATGTCTCCGTGATTTATTTTGCTGAGAAATCACTTTAAAAAGCAACCCTTAGTATTCCTGGCTGTGACTATCTTTAGTAAGGGCAGATGATTCATGTAGCATTTATTTCCTGGATTCCATCTGTCCTTAGCTCATGCATGCAGCCAGGAGGGTGTGCTTAGCTAAAATAATCCCACCTTCCCTCCTGAAGACTCCTGGGATGTATGGCATCATTCTTCTTTTTAAAACATGTAAATATAATATAACTTTCCTATCTACTAATACTAGCTGCATAGGAAATAAAATAGTCAATATTGATTGAGCAATTGAAGTTCTTCCAGTTCTTGCGTCTCTTAGGAATAATGCAAAAAAAAAAAAAACATTTCTAAAAAAAAGGAAAAATATAGAAAGATAAAATATTTTATTTCAAGACCCAGGGCAGAGCTGGTGATCTTTAGGAAGGGTAGCTGGTTTTCTCAAAGATGGTGGCTCTGCCTTTCACCTGTGAGCAATCCCTTCTGTTCACAGGTGAGAGGTGTAGCCACTTTCAATACCTCCCACTCCCTTGCACTTTACCTATCTTCACTTCCATTCAAGGACCCCCTTATGATTCTGGTCATACTATTTATAGCACATCTGCTTCCAAAAATGTCTGCAAACTGGGTTACCTCTAATGCCAGCCTCAAATTAGCAGTCATATGACTGCCCTATTGATGCTGTAAAACATCTTATTTAGTGGATACCCAATTGCTTCATCTCTTTCCATGTAGTGAGCAAACCCATCAGAGGGAGTGATCAGCAGTCCAGCCCAGCACTACCCTTCGGTAATCAGCAAACACTATCCACCCACACCAAATATGCAGATCTAAGGATAGTGGGTGAAGACTGGCACCCAACCCACTGTCTACAATTCTGTCTGGGAGCCCAGTTTGAAAAAAATGTCCAAATTGGATTTTAAGGTCCTACCTATAATATTTTAATTTTTTTTCTTCCCAAAATATTTTATTAGAAGAAAAAAAGGCATATCAGCGCACATACAGTTAAGGAACACAGTCTGAAGATAAGTGTTGGGTAAGGATAAAGATGGCACATGATGATTTGTATGCTATGGTTTGTGTGTCCATAGGTGGGGTGTGTGAGATATGCGAAGTATGGCACACCTGTATGAAAGTCACTGCTCCGTTTTGTCCTTGATATGGAAATAATACAGGTGTAACAAAGGTTTGAAATAGAGATAAGACAGATAAAGGAGTAATTAGAGAAAGATACCTGGGTGGTGAAGTGGGGAGGGGATTATGGGAAAAATCTGAAAAAAAAGGGGGGGGAGATGGGGAGGGAGGGTAAGGTGGTGAGGGGATGTGAACTGGATATTTGAGGATAAATAACTCACTTCCTTTTGTACTCCAACAGGCCCATATTTTCCTGAATCTCTCGGGATGTTCCTTAGCAACAGAAATCAGTTCCTCCATTTCCTCAATTTTGTTGATCCTAGCAAACCATTCTCGGATAGTGGGAACATGTGTTGAGCGTCAGTGGACTGGGACACATTGTTTTGCAGCGTTTATCATGTGCATGGCGAGTGATTTACGGTATGTCCTAAATGGAAGTGTGGAGTGATGAAGCAAAAATTGTGCAGGGGAGGGGTCTAGGGTATACGTAGTTACTTGTGTAATTGTAGATTGAACTTTCCCCCAGAAAGGCTGCAACACTGGATAGTCCCACCAGATATGCAAGAGTGTACCCGTCGCCTGGTGACATCTCCAACACAAATGTGAGAGGTTGGGGTTGAATTGGTGAAGCAGAGATGGGACTATGTACCATCTAGAGTATAGTTTAAAGATGTTTTCCTGCGTGGAGACACATATGGATCCTTTGTGTATGTGTCCATAAATGTGATCCCAGTCTTCCGGCGATAGTTGGATTTGTAAGTCACAGCTCCAGGCCTTGCAAGCTTTCCTGGATGGAAGGTCAATGATATTCTCAAGGCATTTGTAAAGTTGGGATATCACATGTCTCTGGGGGGACTCCGTTGAGCAAAGTTTTTCAAATGGGGTAAGAGATCTAGTGTATTCTTTTATATGTGAGGAGCTATGTATAAAGTGGGGGAGTTGTCTATACATCCACGGTGTCAAGGTCAGGGATGGCCATTTATTCAGAATGAGGTCTCTGGATAAGAACTTCCCATCTTTAAAAAGGTGGTACATACTCAAACTGTCTGTGGGGTTAGGACCTGCAAGGAAGGCATGTGACATACCCGGGGTGAAGTCTGGATTCATTTTGACAGGAGAGAGTGGGCCAGGGGTGGAAGAGAAACCTGTTTTCTTACTTATCTGATGATAATTTTTTTTTCTTATTATGTACTGTAGGTTTTGAAAAACACATTCATACATCTCCTTTTATGACAGCAACATAATTAGAACATCAAATTGTGTTATAAATTGACTTTTTTGCTACTGTAAGGCATGCTTTACCAGTACCCTCAAGGTATATTCTGAAATGATCTCACCAAACAAGAGAATTGACATTACTTAGTAAAGTTACTGAACTGGTCTATCTGGGGGTGTGGTTTTTAACCATTTTCTAATATATATATATATATATATATATATCTAACAGAGGTTGTATATTCTACACGGTGACACCAACTCTTCTTCTACTGGGTGACTAAGGCACAAGACTGCACCATGAAAGCCAACTATTACCTAGCTCTGATTGCCATCAATGTCTTGTTGTTCCAGTTCAGTTTTGCAGCTTTGGGTAAGTCTTCCTCTCTGTTCCATGTGCTGGAATTTTCTTAAATAAGAATTATAAGATTGGTTTATTGGAGAATTGCCATTAGGTAGTTCACAAAGATGGATGAGTTATTTTAACTTTCAAAATGAGCATTTACCTGTTAAATTCCTTTTTTTCTCTTAAAGGGTTATATGCCATTTTTTGTTTATCACTGCCTCAAATATCTCTTTCCTGCTCTCCTCAGTTGGCACCTCAGTGAAACCTAGTTATTACCAGCCTTAAAAAAGGGGCATTTTAGGGAGCAATAACCCATGTGGTTACATTTGTGGCTTATAAAGAGATTTTGTCACAAAAAATACAAATTTGGAGTTTAATGCACAGAAACAATAAAGTATCAATTCTTACTTGCAGCAATATCACCACAGCACTCTGACGTGAAAGGAATATAATTTTGTGACATTTTAATAAAGTTTAAAGAAATAAACAACACGATGCTTTGAACCCTAGTACATTGCACACCAGCATGAATGCATTTTAGCTAGCAGGCTGTATGAACAAGCACTAAAGTTGCTGCTGATGTCACAAATAAAATGGTGGTGCCTGGTGAGTAATCACAGCAATGAAGAGAGTTCTGGGGCCACTGGGGATCACTGTATTAAGGTAAAAAAAGGAGACAGGGTCTCTTAAAGTCAAAATATCTCAGAAAGTAGTCAAACAAAAATGTATGTAGTAATTTCACCAGAATGTTGAAGTGAGACCTTTTGCAATTACAAAATAATGTAATGCTAGGCCCCTGGCTACCCACTCTAATCCTAACATTACACCCTGGCAGGGCTGCACACATGCCATGGTGTATTTATCTTGGACTGCAGAGTTTGACAGGTGGTGCCACCTGTCAATCTCTCCCACTGATATCAACTGGTTACCACAACCACAAGTCAAATGCCTGCCTCGCAGTTGTGGTACGATCACAAAATGTGAGATTGCTCTTCGGCAATTTATAAAAGTAAAAAATTAAAAACAAGCATCAGGAGGCAAAAGTAGTACCTCCCGAATGCCTGCCAGCCTCTGCTATTTCACCCTGGCAAGATTGTGGAAGGAATATAGGTGTCACTTAGGTTTCTCATTTACACAATGAGAAGGGCTACAGGGTTTGTGCCTGATATGAATGAGAGAAGCTTTGCTGTTTTTTCAGAGTTCTCCTGCTTGTAGACTGAAAATGCTGAAAAATAATATTAATAGTAATTGATTTTACTCAGGGTATGAATAAATTGTAGCACAGTGTTAACATATAGTATAAAATAAAGAATAGAAAAATAGTGCTGTGCTTCTTACTATAAATCAATGTCAGATAAACATCCACCAGAGGGTCTAACACATAAACCAACAATTACTAATGAACGAATCAAACAAAATAAATATATTTATAAATAAGTGTACCTTATAGAGAGGCAACAAATTCCATTAAAAATAATAGACCCTCTAACAAATAACTAAATAGTATAAATATATATTAGTGCATATATATCACGAAAAATGTCTCCTTAATACATAAATAAAGAAAATGAATAACAATATGAATAACAAAGTGCTGGTAAATGAATCAATAGACACCTGGCCAACCATCAAGCAATAATAAAAATATATATGCTTATTATTATTATTATTATTGTAAAACTATTATTTTAATTTAATTATTTTACAATGTTCTCAATGTTATTAATGTCTATTATGATTATTATTATAACAAGCTTATTTAGTCTCCGTACACTTCTAGGCATTTTGTATCACAGACAGAATCACCATGGTTCTGCCCGCGATCCAAAAACATCTGCAAAACTAACAAATTGCACCATGCTTGTTTAGGTGCCATTCATTTTCAATGGCATCTAAGCACGATTGCGATTTTGGCACAATTGTCATGCAATAAACCATGCAAACTGCATCCCCGCGAAGCTTGTTGCCCCAAAAGAAGCTCCTGCTCCTTTTTTGGGTGACAAGTTTCACACTATGCGGTTCCCCAGGATTGCAGAGCAAATTTATTGCATAACAATTGCGCCTGAATTGCTCCCGCAGTTAGTTGCCATTGAAAATGAATGGCACCTGAACAAGCATGGTGCAATTTATTAGTTTTGCAAAACGTTTTGGGATCACAGGTAGAATCGCAGTGATTCTGCTCGAGATACAAAATGCCTAGATGTGAATGGAGCCTTAGGACTATAATTTTGTAATGTTAATATTTGTTAACTATTTTAATAATTCAGTACTGGTATTGTATTAATATTTTATTATTATTCTACTCTGGCTTGGAACAGAGTAGGACAGGCAATTCCTTTTCTCTGTCCTTTCCTTTCCTCTTTACTTCTCTCCACTTCTTCTTGCTTTCTTTTCCTCCTCTTACATGTTTATTGTTATTTTGCTGTTTTACACTTTTGTATATTTATCAGTGAATCCTGTTTCAGTAAATATAGATAGGTAAATAGGTATGCACTATATATATATATACTGCTGTATGTATATATATATATATAATTTTTTTTTCTTGTTTTTTTAGATGATGTCTGCTACTTACTTCCAGATGTGGGTACATGCACAAAAACACAGTTATATTTTGGTTATGATATAAACAAAGATATTTGCCGCCCATTTCCTTACACTGGATGCGGAGGAAATGCTAATAGATTTCTTAGTCTCGAAGATTGTGAAGCTGCATGCATAAAAGGTATTACTGAATGTGCTTTTAAAAAAAAAAAATAATGTTCTCACTTTGTAAAGTTTCTATGCTTATTCACCACTCTTTCACTTTTTGGGTACCACTCATAAGTATTTGCAGCTGTTCTAAGGCCATCAGAGCATGGCTACAGTCATGTGACTCCAATCTATCCTTCCAGCTCCATGTCCAATCGCTGGCAAATTCATGCAGGCTCCACCTCTCCAAAATACGTCCGTTCCTAACCCCAGAAACTACTAAACAACTCATTCACTCCCTTATTATCTCACGACTCGACTACTGCAACTCCCTCCTCTCCGGCCTACCTCATCACAGACTATGCCCGCTTCAGTCTATCCTGAACTCACGGGTCAGACTCATCCACCTTACCAACCGCTCCGCATCTGCCACCCCCCTCTGTCATTCCCTCCACTGGCTTCCGATTGCCCAACATATAAAATTCAAACTATTAACATTAGCATACAAAGCTATTCATAACGCTGCCCCAAACTACCTCACCGACCTGTAATCCAAATACCACCCAACACGTACTCTTCGCTCCTCACGAGAACTCCTACTCTCCAGTTCCCTGGTCTCCTCCTTCCACACCCGACTGCAGGACTTCTCCAGGTCTTCCCCCATCCTCTGGAACTCACTACCCCAATTCATCAGACTGTCATCAACCCTCCTCACCCTGAAAACCCATCTCTTCAGGGAAGCCTACCCCGCCCTCACCTAACAGCCGATCTCCCCCTACCACTCCATCCCCCACAGCCATTTTCTCCTGTACCACGATCCCCTCCCTCCTAGATTGTAAGCTCCAAGGAGCAGGGCCCTCGAACCCCTCGTGTATCGCATTGTATTGTTAATGTATTGTCTCATGTACTGTCCCCCGCTATAATGTACAGCGCTGAGCAAACTTTTTGGCACTATATAAATATTGTATTATAAGAATAATAATAATAATAATGTGAAAAGCTAAATACACCCCATGCAAACTGTTCATTATTTTACCATATTTGGACAAGAAACATTAGCTCTTGATTTAAATTGATGAAAGCTCAAATTTTCATACAGAAAAAGTACATCCCCACATTTATCACCAATTCAGATCCATGAAATTAGAATAAGGTGTTCTAGATTAGATGCCAATAATTAGAACCTTGTTAGGCTTAGTTTATACTTGTGGTTGGTGGGCTGTAAAAACAGTGGTTGAACATATAGGCAAAGATAAGGTTTTCTGAAACAATGTACTGAAAGCTGATTAATCAAAGATAGAGTTTGTTGGTCAAAGTAACCTAGATATATTGTATTCAAACTGAAGACATTATATCAGAAAAAGAACTTCACAACTGTGGAGCATGGTGGAGGACATGTTATGGTTTGGGGTGGCTTCAGAGCCTGGGCAACTTACAGTCACTGAGTCACCTACTGTATACATTCTGCATCATATCAAAGTATGCATGATGAGAATACAAGTCCTTCCATTTAGCAGCACTAGGGCTGTCTGTTTGAATCCTTCGGGTACTCTAGTTTCTTCTCACACTCCAAAGGCATGCTGATAGGTTAAATGGCTCCCGTGTAAATTGGCCCTAGCATGTGTATGCATGACTGTGAGTTAGGGACCTTAGATTGTACGCTCCATGAGGGCAGGGAAAGATGTAAATGTACGATATACAATGTAAAGCACTGCGTAAATTGATGACTCTATATAAGTACCTGTAATATATAAATAAATCTGTCCAAAAGCTGAAGTTGATCTGGAAATGAGTCTTATAACACAGTAGTGATATGTAGCACACTAGTAAATTCACCAAGGAATGTCTCAGAAAAGAAATATAGGGTTTTACTGCTCTAGTCATACACTGACTTGATTCACATTGAAATTATATAGGGGGGTTTGAAAGAGGCATTCCCTGAAAGGACACCCAAAAATACATTGCAACCAAAGGAATTTTGCAGGAAGAAGTGACCAATGTCAGAGATTGGATGGTAGTTAATCAAAATGCCCACAAGATGTAATTTCTGCTAATGGAGGCAATACCAGCTTTGATATTAAGGGTAAACTTAAAAATTTCACACTACAAAAATACATTATTAATATTTCTGTTAAATAAAAAAAATTTAAATTGGAACACATTTTCCTTATTTTTTTATTCATTCTGCACCTTTATCTGTAGGAACTTTCTGAATGTAAATCTATTGTTTATTAGTTCAGATATGAAGATTAAGTCCACTTTTTGCTTTCCATGGGGTGTACCTAATTTTTCACATGACTGTCCTTCCACCAAAAAGCCAACTTACTTCTTGCATCAGGGCTGAGGGCTCTGGAGAAGAGTACTGAGGCAGAGTGCTGGTCCCTTCTGCTAGCTATAATCTGCCTGCATTGCATAGAGTAGCACAGAGATATCACAAAGTCTAAAATAAGGTATATAATTATATTTGAAAACTTTTATTTAACATTTTATATATTAGTATGTTGATGGGAGGGGGAAAGAGGACCAGAGAAACAAAATATAGGCAAATTAAATTTAAGCTGTGATCACAGAGCTGAAAGAATCAGAGCAACGACTTATCCCTCCAGTGCAGTGTCTCTCCCTTCTCCAGAGTAATGACTCCTCCCTCTTCAGAGCAGTGAATCCTCCCCTTTTTAGAAGACTACATACAAAGTTCATTTAGAGAGAGAAAGGGTTTGAAAGGAATCAGCTTCTGAAGCACTTTCTCATACTGGTCAGTAAATGATGTGTTTGCATCTTAGCTGTATCAAAGAATATGTCAACCCTGGATGCTGTACCATACTAAAGCATCCAGTTTTCTTTTCATTGCTTCCTTTGTGTGAAATCCCTGGTGATCTTGTCAGTCCCTCTGCTTTCCCATTAAAAACTGATCACACTAGGCATGATGACATAGTGCGGTCAGTTTTCTAGCTGTGCTGGGAGCTCAGCCCGCTCTCCTCCAATGATCACAGTTGTGGTGACACCCCCCATCCCTGCACAGTCATTCACTTGAAAGTTCAGTATGCTGCTATTGCTCCTCCCCTAGCTCTAAGCTCCTTATGCAGCTGAGAACAGAAGGTATGTGATTACAAATGTTTTTCCTTTCACTTCTATTTTGAAATGAATGGGTTGTTTTACAAGTTGAGGGTTAACACATACTGTAAACATTTGTGTGAAAAGCAAAAATGTTAAGAAATAATGATTAAAAAAGGAATACTGTAAATCATCAGTTTGAAAACACAAACTTAAAAAAAAATAACTAACATGCATTCAAAACCAATTTTTTCCTTTACAGAAAACAACAATGATGCTAAAAATTCAAAAAGCCGACAAGCCATATCGCCTTATTTCATCGTTTATCCTTGGACCCAGAGGGGCATTTGATCAGCAGACCAGTAGTTTCAGCCTCCATAATTGCTCATTACTTATTTCCTTTAAAGTGTATGTAAAAGCAAAATTATTTTTTTCTAGTTTGGTATAGGGCAAGAAGGGTTTTTATTGCTGTGTGTGTCCTGCTGGAGAGATTCACTCTCTGTATAATATGCACAGTACACTGCTTTTTTTGCTTGGTTTTTCTGACAACATAAGAGTTATTGGAGAATTTCTAAACTATGGATGAACATTTGGATATTGAGTTGGAAAGAACAAAAAATAATTAATTTTATAAGCCAGCACTGTTAGTGGTTTGTCAGTAAAACAAAGTAATTTGTATTATGTGGTAGAGGGTTATTTTGTTCTGTAATGCCTTTATGACCTAGGGTTCTGTTGTTATATAAGTATTTGAACAACAATGATTGTTGTCGACCTACTGAAGCAAAAAAAAAATAAAAATAAACAATACTTTAAAGCATGCTAAAAATATCTCGCTTTACTGTCTCCTACTTTTTGTACATCTACACACAGAGAAGATGTTCGATTTATTAACCACTTGCCCTCCAGAGGATTTACTGCCTCTTCCTGACCAGGCCTTTTATTGCTATCCAGCACTGCGCTATTTCATCTGGTCATTCAATTCTGCACCCAAACAAAATTTCTTTTTCACAAAAATAGAGCTTTCTTTCAGTGGTATTTGATCACCTGTGCACTTTTTATTTATAAACAAAAAAAAGACCAAAAATCTTGGAAAAAAAAACATATTTTTTACTTTCAGCTATAAAAAATATATAGTAAACTCAAAGTTAGTCATAAATTTAGGCCAAAATGTATTCTGCTACATGTCTTTGGTAAGAAAAATCGCTATAAACAAAAAAAGACCAAAATTTTGAATAAAATATTTTCTCATTTCTGTTATAAAATAACTTTCAATTAACTCTAATTTCGTCATAAATTTAGGCCAAAATGTATTTTGTTACATGTCTTTGGTAAAAAAAAAATCCCAATAGGTGTATATGAATTGATTTGTGTGAAAGTTATAGCGTCTACAAATGGTGACATAGATATTGGAATTTATGCCACTTTTTGCTATACGGCATTGCCTAGTTTAACTGATAATTGTTCGGTCATGCAATTCTGTATATAAATGAAATTTATGTCCATTTTTTCACACAAATAGAGCTTTCATTTGGTGGTATTTGATCACCTCTGGGTTTTTTTTCGCACTATAAACAAAAAAAGACCGAAAAGTTTGAAAAAAAAACAATATTTTATCTTCTGTCATAAAAAATATTAAAAAAACTCACAAAATTTCATCATAAATTTAGGCCAAAACTTATTCTGCTACATGTCTTTAGTAAAAAAAAATCCCAATAACTGCATATTAACTTGTTTGTGTGAAAGTTATAATGTCTACAAACTATGGTATAGAAACTGGAATTTACACAACTTTTACTTTCTGACTGCCTTTCTTGAGGTGCTATAATACCAGGGCAGTAGAAATACCCACAAATGACCCCTGTTCATAAAGTAGACACCTTAAGCTATCTGTTGAGAGGCATGTTGAGTCCATGGATGCTTTATTTTTTTCCCACAAGTTTTTTGCAAAATGACAAACTTTTTTTTCTTTTTAAACAAAGTTGTCACTTAAACGATATATTGCTCACACATGCCATGGGAGCCTAGCCACATACAGGAGCCCAAAATCCAATGACCACTTTGAAAGCCTGAAGGTGCATAACTTCCTCAATTCATTTCCTCACTATCTATCACAGTTTTGGAGGCCCTGAAAAGCCAGGATAGCACTAACACCCTCCATCCCCCCAAATGACCCCTTTTTGGAAAGTAGACACCCCAAAAAATATAATAAGAAGCATCGTGAGTATTTTGCAGATCTAATTGTTTCTCACAAAGTTTTGAAAAATGAAAAAAGAAAAGAAAAATTTTGTTTTCTTCCTTCATTTTCCAAAAACTTGTGGCAACAAATGAGATCTGCAAAATACTCACCATGCTTCTTATCAAATTCTTTGGAGTATCTACTTTCCAAAAGGGGGCCATTTGGGGAGGGGGGGCATTTGGTATCCGAAACTGTAGTAGTCAGGAAGTGTAATGAGGAGATAAAGCCCTTTAAAAGCCTGAAGGTGCTTATTGGATTTTGGGGTCCTGTACTTGGCTAGACTGCTAAAAAAACTCTCACATGTTGTATTCCCATACTCAGGAGAAGTAGCAGAATGTATTTTGGGGAGAAATTCCACATGTACCCATGGCGTGTGTGAGCAATATAAAATTTAAGTGACAACTTTGTGTAAAAATATTTTTATTTGTTATTTTCCAAAAACCTGTAGTAAAAAAGAAATTATTCTATTGAGTTTATATATAAATAAATATTGTGCTGCGCTCCTCTATTAATAAAATAAACAAAATTCCCCCCGATGAAGCCACGTGACCAGTGGTGTAACGCGTAGGGGAGGGGCTCTGACGTCACCACGCCCAGTCGGCTTTCTTGATACGGCGAGTACAGACAGTGTGTCGAGCACACTAGGAGCACTTGCTTAAGGCTTGTTTTTATTATTTAAAATGTGAGTGCGACAAAAAGAGCTTTGCAATAAAAGTGTTTTTGTAAGGGTAAAGCACTATCTTCTGTTTTCTTTGTTTGGGATTATATATGTGGAGATTGCTGGAGCAGTTTTGGGAGGATTATTCCCCCTGGAGGGGAAAAGGAGGAAACATCCACCCATCCATACATCCATAGATCGGTATAGGATAATAATGAGAGGAGTGACACCAGGTTGATAATCAGGAAAATTACGCCTTGGAGAGATTTAAACAAGGTGGTGAACATCTATGCACATTTCATCCTTTTTTAGGATAAACAGCGTGATTTAGCCTTGTTTGGGCTAAAAATGGAGGTGAGCGCATAATTGAACTGTATTTATGCTGCAAAACATCTAGATGCTGGAGTGTATTCACCCATTTTACACTTATCTCTCAGAAAAGGAGGACTTTTCTTTATCATTGTTATTGGATATATAATGATATATTTTTCTCTATAGTTTAAAGGGATTATTTGAGTATTTTGGACACTATAGTACACTATTTATTTTATTAATAGAGGAGCGCAGCACAATATTTATTTATATATATAGATTTTGGCAGTATTTATGAGTTGGTGTGATGTGTTTGCGAACCTAGTTGTGTATTCATAATAAAGGGATTTTATTTTAGTTTTTTGATTCAACACATATTTATTAAATATTTTTAGGTTTATTAATTTATAGAAATTCACCATATTAGCTCACGAGTAATAAATTAGCATCTTCTATTGAGTCGACATGCCTCTCAGCAAATAGTTTGGGGTATCTACTTTACAAAAAGGGAATATATATATATATATATTTTTTTTTTTTTTTAAAGCAGACTACATTTAAATGTGATCTAGCTATGTATGTGTTTTTAACAAACACAATGGAAGCACTTACAGGCATATGTGTATCAAAAGGAGGAAGGGGACCTTCACTGGTATTCTTCTAGAAGCTAAAAATGGCTTCAATAGTTAAATAGTTGAAAAGAATAATAAAAACAGGTGCAGTTGCAGTGAACACCCTATAGATGGCTCCCTACTCATAACAATGATGATATACAATATACAGAACAATAGGATAGGAATCAGCCTATGTCTGTACCCCTGTCCTCTTTATTTTCACCACCAGGCCTAGGAGAAATAAAGCTCCAGACACTGAAGTGTGCAAGCTAAATCTCTGAAAGTTTAATGCAAGACAAAAACGGTTATACAGAACTCAGTAGGCGTTGCTTAATCTTAGAATGACCAATGAAACATTACATTCTTATCAATATAGTTATGTGAAGAACAGAAACTGAGGGATATCATATAAGGTAGTTCCGTTTATAATCAAATGAAAGTATTCTGAGAAAACGAGAGAGACGTTTCAAGTGAAACTAACTGTTCACACATCGAGAAATGTAGGCATTATACAAAATGAATGCCAGTTAATATTTCCTGACAGTTCCTCTCTTTTTTAACATAGTGACAACACATCAAGTTTCACAGTTGTGTTTTCCAATATGCAGCGGGTTCTTTAAAAATCACATACAAACAAGGTATGCAGACAGAAGATATAAAGAAAGCTGAGTTCCCAATAGTTCCGTATAAACGAAATGATGATGCTAGTAGCCTGTTCAGGTTCAGGTTCTGGCCTACCAACCTATACCCACAACTTACCCCTTACCCGGGGAAGCCTTATACATTATAAATTAGCCTCTACGGCTTTTAGAAAATATAACAACAAAGCTAATACATTACCCAATGAAGGTTAAGAAACCTAGACCATCAGGCATGTGTAGCCATCTTTCAAAAAATAACCTACAGACAAAAATCTAGGGGGGGTGAAAAAGGAGAAAACACAGGACAGCAACCCCACCAAGAGATCAACAGACTGCCTCTACAGGCCTGATAATCCTCCACACCTTTATCCAGACCCTTCGCCGCAGCCTGTCTTTCTCAAGACCCCGAATTTTCCCAACCTCACCAAGGATGTCACTCACCACCACCTGGACAGGAAGGACCTTCTGCCGCAAGGAGACCTGACTCTGTGCATTCCACGTGTAATAACGGACAACTAGACAAACTAGAAAAAGTGTATTTAAATCATACCCAGTATGACTTTCTAATGCACGATATACCCACTCTGCATAAGACATGCAGTGCAGGAAGGGGATGTCTAGAGCCCTCCCCACCTCTTTGTACACCTCTACATTGAAGCGACACTGAAGCAAGAAGTGGTCCATACTTTTCACTTCACCCCCACACTCCGTCCTTGGACAACCACATTCATCCAGAGAACAGTACTTCAAGTTTCCCCTCACGTAGAGCCTGCCGTGGAACGCAAGCCAGGCCTGGTCCCTAAATTTTAAGGGAATCCTTTCCATATTTTATAAATGCAGACCCTCCCCCAAGATATGGCCTGGGCTATCCTTCAAGGCCAGCGGTGCATGAAACGCAGCGGCCACAATCCTCTCCCTTAGCAGCCTCCCAGGGAGCGACCTGACCTCCTCCGCAGTCACACACCACCGCCTAAGAATCTTCAGACACGGGGCGACATAAGCCGGGAGCTTACCATGCTTGACCCGCAAGCTTTTCACTGGCCAGCCACTCTCCCAGCAGCCCAGAAAAGGTCTAAACCAAACTTGGAAAAGATTTACCCATGCAGGCAGGTTCTCTTTTAGCATACTACCAATATTGTGCTTTATAAACATCAACGAGAAAAAAACAATCGGGTTGACCATACCTCGGCCACCCTCCCGCCTGGATCGGTAAGTCACATTCCGCTTTACAAGGTTCAGTCTGTTCCCCCATAACAGCTGGAAGAAACAACTGTAAACTCTCGTATAGAGAGACTCTGGCAAGAGACAAACGAAACTGACGTACAACAAAATGAGGACCAAGTAGGTTTTTATTAGGTCGACCCTTTCCCTTAGGGACAATCGCCAACCCTTCCAGCATCTCACTTTGACATCGGCATCCGACAACCTGGATTCCCAATTTATTTTACCGTAATCATCAGGTCCAAATTCGATGCCTAGCACTTTGATCTTCTGACGGGCTCTGGGAAGGCATCCGGGAGCTCGAAACCCTCACCTTCCCTGCCCATCCAGAAAACTTCACATTTGTCGTGATTAATCTTGGAGCCTGATGCCTCCGCATACTGCTCCATCACCGAGACCACCTCCTGCACCTCACTAGTCCCAGAGATGAAGACAGACACATCATCAGCATAGGCCATGACCCTCAGAGGTGACTCACCAGTAGTGCCCCCGACACACAGCCCAACACCCCACCATCTAGCCTCCTGACGAAGGGGTCGATGGCAAAGACATAAAGCAAAGGGCTCAGCAGACACCCCTGGCGCACCCCTGAGCCAACCCAACCATTGACCAGCATGAAGCTCTCAGCCCCTTTATACAGTGTCTGCAGCCATCCAATGAACCTCCCCTCCAGGCCATACCTGCCAAGGAGATGCCAGAGGTACTCGTGATCAACCCGGTGAAAAGCCTTAGCCTGATCCAACGCCAGCAAGTACTTCCCACAACCATCAGCCCTGCACCGCTCCTGAGCCCCCCGGACAGCTAACACCTCTGAAAAGGTGCTCCTGCCCTGGACCAAACAGTGCTGCTGCTGCGAAAGTAGACCGTTTGCCACTGACAACAGGCCCCAGAAAAGAATCTTGTCCAGAATCTTTCTATCGACATTGAGCAGGCTAATGGGGCGCCAATTCTCAATCATCGAAGAGATTTTGACAGCAAAATCACGGCTGATTTCCTCATGGAGGGAGGAAGCAAACCCTCCTCTAAACAGCAATTAAAAACCTCCACTAGGTGAGGAGCCAAGCGGGATTTAAAGGTCTTAAAAAATTCAGCTGTTAAACCGTCTGGCCCTGGCATCTTCTTAATGGCCAAACTATCTATCGCTTTGGCAACCTCTTCAGCAGTGATCTCACCTGTCAAACTTGTAGGTGGAGTGTTATTTTCCAAACCTGGTGTAGAATCCAGGAAGCTTGACATCCCTGCCCGGTCAAGGTGCTTCTCTCTCAAAAGATCCTCAAAAAAAGCCCTTGAGACCTCCAGGATCCCTGACCTGGATTTTGTCAAGGAACCTGTACTATCTCTCAGACCTCTGATCGTTTTAACCGCTATGCTCTGTTTGCAGCTCTGATAAAGGTCGGGTGAATGGTACTTCCCGTAATCCCTCTCCAGAACCAAAGAGGCATGCCGATCATACTGATGCTTCTTTAAGAGCAGCTTAACCTCTAAGATTGCCCCAGAATCTCCACCCTCAGAGACAAGGCGGTCAAGCTTCCTCCGTAACTGCTGATAGGCAATATATCTCTCAAGTTGTTTTCTCTTACCTAGGGCCTTGAAAAACCTGCTGATCCGCACTTTGGCAAGCTCCCACCACTCCGACTTATTGCCACAAAAATCCAGGATGGTCTCCTGAGCCCGAAGAAAATCCTCAAAGGATCGGCTCACCTCTTCATCCTCTAGCAGAGCCGAATTCATCCTCCAAACACCTCTTCCCCTCAGCGGCATATCTGAGGCAAAGTCACAGTTAATAAAAGGTGGTCGGAAAACTCCATCGCCTGACACTCAGGTGCCGAGAAGGCAGAGTCCCCCTTCAAAAAAACCTATCTATCCTGCTCTCACTTCTACCTCTCCTATATGTGAACCCTGTGCTGTCTGGGCTGCACTTAATTAAGGCGTCCTCTAGACCTGCTTCCCTAACTATCGCATTTAGGAAAACGCTGTCATATCCCAGCCTGTCATTGGAGCCTTTCCTGTCTTTGGGCCTAGTGATGGTGTTAAAATCACCTCCAAAGACAACCTGCCTGGACATAAAAAGAAATAGCTTGATCTTTGTAAAAAGGCATTTCCTGTCCCACTTTGACTGGGGACCATATACATTAATTAAACGCCCCCACGTTCTTGCCCTTTCACAAGGACGTCCACGACCAAACACCTTCCAATCTCCACCTCAAGAACCCGCCGGCACGTTACAATACAAAAAAGTACCACAACTGCGCTGTGAAGCTCAGCCGCAAGGGACCAAAAAGAGGGGCCATACCTCCACTCTCTTTTTGCCAGATGTAAATCGGCCAGGCAATTAAGCCGGGTCTCCTGCAAAAACAAAACATCAGCTCCAATCCCGCTGAGCAAAAATAAAGCTGTACTACGAGCTCTTACAGATTTGATGTTGGCAACATTAATGGTTGCCACCTTTACCGGAGCGGGAACTGCCATTAAGATGCTTGAGATGGTCGTTTCTTAACCTTTGTTTTCCCAACCTTAGAAGGGGGCCTCGCCCTCTTGAGAGAGCCCCCTTGTTCCTCATCCTCCATCGGGGAAAGGGACTCATCTATGTCCCCATCTTCCCCTTACAAGATCCCAAACTTGTTAGACAAAGGAACCTCCTCCACCTCCAATGAGGAGGAAGATGAGGCGGGGAAGAGCACAGGCTTGTTCCTACCCCCCTTCCCCGCCACAGACCACCCATCTCCCTTGTCCTCCCCCCCTACCCCCTCAACCCCTGGGCCTGAACCTAAATCCTCCTGATTAGCCACAGAGTCCCTCTCCCAACTCAAATGGCAACGGGAGAGCAACACTGGGGGAGCAGGCACCAAGGGCCCTCCAACACCAGCACCCTTAGCTGCCTCCCGGATTTTTGACTGACCTGAAGAGGGGGATATGCGAGGGGGGCAGACAACACCTGGGAAGGTACAGAAACAGGGTGAGACACTACAACAAGAGGAGAGACAGACACATCAGGGGACGCACTAGGTGCCACTGAAACTGGAGCAGCCACCGACTCAAGAGAAACCTGCCTTGCAATTGCCTCACTGGCATCCTCAGCCTCCATTCTGGCCAATTCCTCCACTATCCCAGGCATGTTGTGCAGGGCCTCTGGACAACTAGTGTAAGAATTGCCAAGCTCCTGGCAGAGATTGCATCTGATTTGGTTGCAGTCTCTGGCCACATGACCAATCTCCTGACACAATGAGCACTTTAAAACACTACAAACTGATGCAAAATGCCCTTTGCTGCCACTCTTGTGACACAGCTTGGACTGGCCAGCATAAAATATCACCAGCCTATCCTTACCTAGGAAGGCTGATGATGGGATATGGCTGATGACATTCCCTACTACTTTCAGCCTCACTGTTGTGGACCACCCACCCATCCATATTCCCCTGTCATCTAGCTGCTTCCTCATGGGACCCATCACATCAGCCAAATCATCAGGTCAGCAGCAGGTATAGATTCATTCCTGACAGGATCTGAGACTGTCTTGGAACCAGACACAGAGCTAGGAGGCGGGGCAATGACGCGGCCATGGGCGGGTGCAGAAACGGCACCCAAAACAGGAGTAGAGACTAAGCACGGACACTGCACCAAGGGGCGGGACAGAGATAGTCACGTGATCGTGGGCGGGTGCAGAGACGGCACCCGACACGGGAGCAAAGCCTACACCTGGACCGATTACCGAGCCAGGGGAGGGGGCAGGGCCATGGGCGGGCACTGAACCAGGAGCTGAAACGAGAGTAGAGGTGGAAACAGGGAAGGCTGCAGAGACAGGTGTAGAGGCGGGACCATTGATTGGAATAGAGACGTGACCTGGGATGGAAGGAGCAGGGATGGACACAGAAGCAGCCATGAGCTCAGCTTCAGCCAAGCTGGACACACACACAGGGTCAGAGACTGCAGACACCGCCCTGACAGCAGCTGCACTATCTGACAATCATACCCTCAGAACCGTCCATGTTACTCACAGTCCCAGGTTTGTGTAAGTCCTGCGGCTTTACCACAACTCGCGTTTATGATTAAGCCAATGACGAAACGCGTCAAGGGAAGTGACGTCAAGACGCACACAGGAACCGGAAGTTGACCGGCGGCCATTTTGGAAAAGGGAAGCGAATGATCTGGAGCACCTGGACGTGGACTGGACTGGCTGTGAGGCTATGAGGTTTCTATTATGAGTGATTACATGCATAAAGGCTTGTTTTGATGTAAGCAGTTCAAATAAAGGTCATTTGATTTTACTATTGGCGGTATTACACTATTGTGTTCCTTATGTTTTGTCCCTGGATGGAGTAAAGTGCCTGGAAACAGTGGGATCAGCAATCCAGGGAGGATTGTGGAGATCATTCATCCTGAGAAAGCTGTTGGATTGATATAAGCATGTGTTTTCTGAAATGTTGGTAAGGGTACCCTTACTATGAATAGAAGTGCACACCAGTTTGCAATTATATCTTTCTGTGTGTGGGATTGAAGGGTGATTCACACACACAGTGTTTTCACTGATTATTTCACTATTTTCACCGTTTTTTTCACCATTATCACTATTTGTCACTGGATTGTGGGAGATGAATTAAGTTTATATTATACAAAGGATAATGCACTATATGTTATTTCCTTTTTTTTGAGGTACATGCACATGGGAGATCGTTAGAAGAATTTCTGAACATCTTGAACTTTGATATTATAGGATAGTGAGAGTTAATAATTGTTTGATGGACTGATTGATGGACTTCACAGTTTTTATTTAAGGGCTTAATTTTCTGTCGAAAAAAAAAACAAAAAACAAAACAAAGACATCACCGTATACACCAATAGACACCTTCGGGTCTGGTATGGATATTAAGGGGTAACTCCACGCCGAAATTTAAAAAAAACTGGTGTGGAGTTTCCCCCAAAATCCATACCAGACCCCTATCCAAGCATGCAGCCCAGCAAAGGGGGGGGGGACAATCAAGAACCCCCCCAAACTATACCAGGCCACATGTCCTCAACATGGGGGGTGCTTTGGGACATGGGGGCTCCCCCCCAAAGCACCTTGCCCCCATGCTGATGGGGAGAGGGCCCTCTTCCCCACAACCCTGGCCAGTTGTTGTGGGGGTCTGCAGGGAGGGAGCTTATCAGAATCTGGAAGTCCCCTTTAACAAGGTGGTCCCCCAGATCCCAGCCCCCCCCTAAGTGAATGCGTATTAGGTTTGGAATGATTGCTCTTTGCAGTGTTGGCAGAAACATATCCATGTAGAGAAAGCATGCGAACTGGGATGCAAACAGGTGCAGCCTTGACTGAGATTAGAATAGTTACATTACATTACATTATGCTATAAATGCATGTTATCAATCATAAACGCATGTGAAATAAAAAAAAGTGCTAATAAGTGCAATAATGATGTAAACTGTTAAATGGTGCTAAAAAAAGTTCATATAATCATTCCTGAATAATGGAATGTCCTTCGTTTGAGAGTACCAACTCAGAGAGTGCCTATGAATGGCACATGTGGTTTATCCATGACGAACAGTAGTGCACCCCCAGATGTGCAATGTGTATAACCCATGCACATTAATACTTTTGCTCTGGTGAGTGTACACCCGTCCCAAGGGTGGATCACATTTCACGAGTTCATGCACTACTGTTCATCCCAGATAAACCACACGTGCCATTCATAGGCACTCTCTGAGTTGGTACTCTCACACGAAGAACATTCCATTATTCAGGAATGATTATATGAACTTTTTTTTAGCACCATTTACCAATTTACATAATTATTGCACTTTGTTGACTTTACATGCATTTATGATTGATAACATGCATTTATAGCGCTGCACTATTACTTTAACATAGAATAGTTACATGATTAAAGAGAAGGAAGATATATCATTATATTGGGAACTTAGAACTAGACATTCCCAATTATTTGAGATATAAGTGTGAAAATGTTTGACATTTGAAAATAGAATGTATGACATTCATTAGTAAATGCATTAGTTGTCTGATCATTTTAGAGAAACAGCAACCCAAAAAATAAAAAAATAAATAAATATAGGTGTACTTTTTAATTACATTATAAGTATTCTCATATGCAAACAGAAAAACGCCAAAGGGACAAAGCCTGTGGTTGTGCGCCACCTAGCGAACATATCCGGTATTGCATCTAGAAATGTGCCAGACAAGATTCTGGATTCATTAACAGGAAAAGAGTCTACAAAGTAGAAGCTTTTCAAGGAGTTGGCTAAATGGCTTTCTGAAGACTGACAGGCTTGATTGATTGAATTGAGTTTGCCTGAATGTTCAGTGTCTGCTGGTAGACTCAGTTCTTAGTAAATCAGGGCCTTATTGTCTGACTGTTAGAAATACATAATGTAATTGATAGCTTTCCTCTGTTGTCCTTATTGCTCTGCCTACCTTCCTGCCTACCTTGTTCATGTGCCTACTTTTTATGTCTTGTATGACTGTATTTAATTTGGATGATTATTACATATGTGCCTTTTTTATGTTGTATCCTATACTTTATGCTGTCATGCTGTTTTTGCAGATTATTCCTTAATGAAAAAGGTTTGTAAACAAAACAAAAAAAACATTTAAATGGTTGACAGGTGAACTTGAAGTCTCTGGGCAATATATAATGATACTGACTGCTGAATTAGCGTGTTTATTAAAAATAATTAACTTTAAAAAAAAAATTCTTAAATCTTTGTGAAAAAAAAAGTTCTTGCATGCAGCTCTGAAATGATGACTAATATACTCACTCCAGAGAATTCCTTTAATTATAATTTGTGGCAGCATTTTCTTGAAAACCCTCAGGCATTACAGTCTCATATTTAAATGTAATGAGATTACTGGTTGCTGTGGAGAGAAAAACATTTTATTCGACTTTATTTTTTCACATAATGTTACCAAACATATTAAGTTTTAATGTTAATAACTTGTTTGACAGATCATGGACCGTGGGAGGCAAAGAACATTTTTAAATAAGGTATAAACTATGAACAACTTATTTTGTAACTTTGTTGCAATAATTATTTATTGAACTTTGCTTGTTTTGTAACTTTTTAAAGGCAATTAATAAAAGACTTCTGAATAGAGAAGGGACAGAAAAGGCTGAGGCTGGGTTCACACTGATGTGGTGCAGAATTTGCAGCGTTTTCTGTGCGAATTCCGCACCGCATCAGAATTGTACCCCATTCATGCGAACTGATGCGGTTCTGTATGTTAACACCCCAAAAATTGGTCCACAAAACGCAGTGCGATGTGCAGAATCGGATTGCATAGGTGTGAATACCCATGTAATCCGATTCTAATGCAGACCCAAAAAAGGGTCCTGCACCTTTTTTGTGCGGGTGCAGTGCAATTGGAGCCATACAAAATGTATGGCTTCAATCACACTGCATACAATCGCATGTGATTTGCACAGGAATGCAGTGTGGTTCCTGTGCGAATCACATGCGATGTAGCGCACCGCATTAGTGTGAACCTAGCCTGAAGTGAACCTGAACTTAAGCTCTCATGCACACTGGGCATTTGTCCAGCTCTTCTGAACTCTACACGTGTGGTTTGTTTCATTCAAAATCAAAATTTAGACTAAATTTTTGTTATTTAGAGGTTCCGATGTATCAAATTACAATAGTAACAAATTTAAATGAATCCGAAATAAAAAAACGAAATTTCGTCCAAAATAATGAATTATCTGAAATCAACAATGAAATCAAATTTTAAAATGATATTGAATTTGAAAACAAATTCGAAATGTAAACATATTGCTGACTATTGCTGATTTCCTTCAAAAACGGTATATTAGTATTAGTATACCTAAAAAAACTGATGTTTTAAAGCCAAAGAGTATTCAAATATTGATTTGATTTAGATTGTTCTTCTGTCCATTCACTTTGCATTTTTTAAATTGCTAAAAATAAACAAGTAAAACATATTTTTGAAAGCATCCGTACATTACATTATTTCTTTACTACTACCTGTATCTAATTTATGTTATATTTTCTATGATGATTACAGAGGGATATAGAGGAGGATTTGGCATCCCCCTATTGGCATCAGCATTATGATGAGATGGATATATGACCACCTTTGTTCCTCCGATGGTTCATGCCATTAAAAACTTTGGATCATGTAGCCTCATCTTGGATATCAGAATTTTATGAGTAATATTGATTGCTCTGTTCCCTTGTAAGTACCAGAATGGTAATTACAGTTGCAAGATAAAGTACTGTATGTGAACCCCTTGGGATTACGTGGAGTTTTGCATGAATTGGGCATAAAATGTACTCTGAACGTCATCTAAGTCACAACAATAGAAGAACACAGTCTGCTGAACATAATACTACACAAACATTAGATGTTGCCATGGTTTAATTGCACATAACATGTAAACATTCACAGTGCAGGGAGGAAAAAGTATGTGAGGCCCTAGTTTAATGACTTCTCCCAGACCTAATTGGAGCCAGGAGTGAGCCAACCGTGACTCCAAT
Source organism: Staurois parvus (assembly GCF_062004578.1). Taxonomy (NCBI): domain Eukaryota; kingdom Metazoa; phylum Chordata; class Amphibia; order Anura; family Ranidae; genus Staurois; species Staurois parvus. Next base: position 1,178,020 of record NW_028318372.1, read on the forward strand.
CAGTGTGATGATATTGGATGTGTTGCTGACAGCTGTCCTGCCCTTAAAAACACACACCTGTTTTTGTTTACTGGTTTCAAGAAGCCCTGTCTGATGTGAACCATGCCTCGCAGAAAAGAGCTCTCAGAAGACCTATGCCACCCCAAACATTTTATCATTTTGTTCATAGAACTAGAGCTTTCTTATGGTGGTATTTAATCACCACTGGGGTTTTATTTCTTGCGGGTTTTTTTTTTTTCGTTTTTCTGTTATAAAACTTTGCAAACAAATAATTGTGGCCAAGATGTATTCTGCTAAATTTCTTTGGTGACAATAACCCAAATCAGTATTCACAAACTATGGTATGTATCTGAAAATTGATCAGTCCTGAAGTACTGATGGTCAATCTAAATTATTGAGGTCAAAAAATGTCAGGACAGTACAGATATCTCTCAAATGACCCCTTTTTGCAAAGCAGACAGTCCAAGGTATTTAGTAAGAGGCATGGCAAGTTTAATGAAGTTGTAATTTGTTTTGCCATCATTTTTTTCTTTTTTTTTTTACACACTCTCACCAGTGCAGTACAGCGTCATCATATAACTGGTGTGGCGGTGATCAGGGACACTGACTGGTGACAGTATGAAAAAAAAATAATTTTTTCAATTTTTTAAAATATTTTTTTATTTAAGATTTTTTTCATAATACACTGTGAACAGAGTAGTATAATGTTACCATAGTAACATTGTACTACTTTGGGGAAATTATCGGTATTTTTTTTTTACACATTATGATTGCTTATAGCAAATAATTTCTGTTATAAGCAGCCATTTAACTGAAGGAAATCAATTCATTCAGGTTTTTTGTTGTGATTATCTGTGATTAGCCATGGCACATGACACAGATGAGCTGTGATTGGTCCAGTCTTTACATGTGATCATTGTGACCATTCCCAGCTAGTGACACAATTGTATACAATGGATGGCATGAAAGGAAGCCATCCATTGTTTACAATCGTCATGTGACCTGCTGTGATTGGTCACAGCAGGTCACATGGTACTGGCAACAGGCTGGTACACAGCCGGTGACAGATCTCGCCACAGTACAGTCCCTCGGGCACGCACAAGGCACGATCCGGGAAGCACGTTATATGATGCCCAACCGAGTCCCACTTGGCCATCATTCTGCCATTGGCTGGGTGGGAACAGGTTAAAAATGTCATGCCTAGACCACTACTTAACTCATGCCTTTATTTATTTTTTTCCTTTAGTGAATAGACTAACACCATTTTATGAGTTACTTACCTCATGTTTTTTTTTTGGAGGTTTATAACACATGGTGATAGTGAATTGACATTTTCAGCATCTCATGAGATAAATGGAGAAAATGTGTCATGTGATTCAATTATCTCATGAGATGTTCTTTATTGAATTGAGCCCACTGTATCCAGGCACACCTGTGTGTCAAGTTTCATAACTGTACTTTTGAATTGTGGGATCATCTATGCCACTGCTGCCTCTGACTGCTAGTCAAGAGATTTTGAGTGAGATTTGGTGAAGTCAGTATGGTGTTGCTTGCCGGAGAGAAAGCTATAGCTGAAGTCCTACAGGGCAAGGAGATCCCTGGTCTGTTTTATTCATTTTGTAGATCTGTTCCTTCTGTCTCTTCTTCTGGAATATTCTCCCACCAGTTATCAGGAAGACTTTAACACAAAGAATCAAAGCCTTACACCTCCACCAAAACAGCCACTTCCACATGGAGACACAGTGAGGAACAATGTAACAAATATTGGAAGCACCACACTACTGCTAAGAAGTTCATATATAACTTTATTCCAATAAACATCAGGAGGACAATTTAAAAAGTAGCCAATGCATTGTGGGGGCCCAAGAGCACCCCCTTCATCAGGGCTTGATTGAAAACACCGTGAACAGTGGTGTATTTAGGTTTCGTGCTGCCCTAGGCAACACAAAAATCAGCTTCCCCTTACCCACAGAGAGACCCTAACACCAATACCCCCCTCACCTACAAATAGAGCCTGGCATTGACCAGCAACACCTCAGACCCCTACCCTCACCCGAGAGAGCCTTCCACTACCACCGCCCCCCATAAAGTGGCAACCCACTACCCCACCCCAGCAAGAGAGAAGACAAGAGTCAAGCTCTGCATACGCCATCAAGCAGCCTGCAGCCTTTTTCAGATCCCACCTGGTCCCCATGCTGCGTGTGTCCCTTCTTCCATCCCTTCTTTCAGGGAAAATGCTGCTGCCCCCCTGAAAAATGTCACCCTAGGCAAATGCCTTGTTTTCTTTGTGGTAAATATGCCCCTGACCGTAAATAGACTATAAGTGAACTGGACCTTTAACGTTACTTTTTTCAGTGCGATTTAAAGCACAAACCTTGGCAGCAACTGCCAAACCAAACAACAAAAATCACAGTAAAGGTCCAGTTCACTTCTAGTTTATTCACATTGTTGTCAATCAAGCTCTGATGAAGAGAGTGCTCTTGGACCCCCTGAAATGCCTTAGCAATTTTTTAGATTTTCCCCCTGACTTTTACTGAAGTAAAAATTGTGTCTGAATCTCTTATCAGAGGTGTAGCACTGCATTTTAAATTTTTAGTTGCATTACACTACAGGTGAAGGATATCACGGATTTCTTTCGGAGTTTAGAAGCTGCCTGCTTGGGAATTAGATCATTTACATCAACACTTTAAAATAGCAATGCCAATGAGATAGCCCTACCAGCCCAGTACTGTTTTCCACTTTTGTCAACAGTGTAGAACAAAGCATGGCAAGTCAGAAATGAAGATGTTTAGTTTTCAATTTGTACATCAATACTTTAACACAGATTGATGTCAAATGACTTGGAGGGGGAAGTGCAGACAGTGGCAAGGTTTATAATTTCCAGCACTGCATACTTACTGTACATTAGCAGTAATGTGGTATATATAAAATACAATAAAGTATTTTCACCTTTCATGTTGTGCTATTTGTCAAACAAATTCTTTATAAAAAAATACATGCAATTCAAGAGCTGGGGGTTACTACTGAGTGGGGGATCAGCAGAGCTGGAAGTTACTACTGAGTGGGGGATCAGCAGAGCTGGAACTTACTACTGAGTGGGGGATCAGCAGAGATTGAGGTTACTACTGAGCTGGGGATAAGCAGAGCTGGAGGTACTACTCAAGATCAGCAGAGCTGAGGGTTACTATTGAGCAGGGGATCAGCAGAACTGGGGGTTACTATTGATCAGGGGATCAGCAGAGCTGGGGGTTACTACTGATCAGGGGATCAGCAGAGCTCTGGGTTACTACTGATCAGGGGATCAGCAGAGCTGGGGCTTGCTACTGATCAGGGGATCAGCAGAGCTGGGGGTTACTACTGATCAGGGGATCAGCAGAGCTGGGGGTTACTACTGATCAGGGGATCAGCAGAGCTGGGGGTTACTATGATCAGGGGATCAGCAGAGCTGGGGGTTACTACTGATTAGGGGATCAGCAAAGCTGGGGGTTACTACTGATCAGGGGATAAGCAGAGCTGGGACTACTACTGAGCAGGGGATCAGCAGAGCTGGGACTACTACTGAGCAAGGGATCTGCTAGACAAGGTTACTAATGAGCAGGAGATCTATTAAGAGGGGGTACTAATGAGATGGGGTTCTACTGGGCCTCTTTAAAACAAACAGAAAATCAACACACACAGGGTATTTGCTAATATTCATTTAAGCTTCAAAAACGCATCAAAGAAGCATCAAAAACGCATAAAAAATGCATGCTGAAGCAGTAGGCTCTTTGATGTGTTAAAGATATATATGAATCTTTTACATGATGTACCTCACATGCCTCTACACAAAATTTCAGTTTTGAGTGTAATTTTAAGAATGTTTATATCTGCATTGCAGTTTTTCCCTCTGAATGATACACACCTCCTTGTTGATTTGATACATGAAAATATTTACTTTATAACCAGTTTTGGCTAAAATATAAAGAACCATGTCTCTGGAAGACAGGCCGAGTTTTGTAAAGTCTTGCCAGTCATCCGCCATTGCCGCGGACAGGATATGAGAGACTAACAGATGGCAGCATTGATTGATAAACAGCCCAAGGCAGATAGAGGGCCTGTGTTTATACAAATCGATATATATACACAGCACGTGCGATCAGCACTTCTAATCAGTAACAGCGAACTGGCTATTGGAATGTATTTGTTCAATGTCCAAGAGCCCAGGCTTTCCTCTCCCGCTATGACAGATTTCATCACTGATTATTCTACAGAAGAATCATTTTTTGAAGACATCAGAATAAATGGAAAACAAACACTGCCCCCTTCTGGCCACAGTGTATATTTCAGCTGTAAGGATAACTCCAGGTACATCCATACATGAAAATTGTGCAGACCTGAAAACTGATCTAGAAAACTTTCAAAGAGGCTGAGTATCTGATAAGATTCTCATGCAAGTTAAGTAATGTATAGGTTTTACACTTTCATTTATTTATTACTCCATAAAGAGATCAGAACCCCCCCCCCCAACACAAACTCCTGGCAATGGGGGAGAGATTTACTAAAAGTGGAGAGTGCAAAATCTGGTGCAGCTGTGCATGGGAGCCAATCAGCTTCTGACTTCACCTTGTTCAATAAGCTTTGACAAAAAAAAAAGGGAGTTGATTTGTTTCTACTGCACTAGATTTTGCACCAGTTTTACTAAATCAACCCCTATGCCTATATCTGCTCCATGAAGACAGAGCCATATTTATTTAGGCATCATCCAGGATCAGTATCTATTCCTGGACTGAGATGCTGGCTCAGAGATCACATATTCATGTAAATTATGCTACTTCAATGTTTATGTTAAACCTCTGAGGACAAAGGGACATATTTGTCCCATGTTTGTAATTGCGTGTATCATCTGATTAAGAACTTAAAACTCTTTTTGTTTTTTGGTTTGAGTCAAAATATTAGTTCTTATCAACAAACAACAAATGGATCTAGCTTTTTGCCAATTATTTCATGAAATGGCTTAGTTACAGCAACTGAAGTGTACGAACTTTAAAAACAAAAAAATTGATTCTTTTGGCGTTCCAAAATCTTACGGTCCTCAAAGGGTTAACCCAACATTTCATATTCCTGGTATGTGCCTGCTGTACCATGTACTTGTATGAAATATATCCCTGCTGTTCCTACCAGTCCCACTACTTTCCTATTAAAAAAACTGACCACGTTAGGCATGAGAGTACAGTGAGGTCAGTTCTCCAGCTGTGCTGAGAACCCAGCCTGTTCTCTTCCAATGATCAGGCTTGTGGTTACAAAACGTCTGTGCAGCCATTTCCTGAGAAGTTTAGTATGCTGTTTTTCCTCCCCCACCTCTCTGAGCTTGTTATGCAGCTTATGCAAAACAGAGGGTACGTGATCACTTAATAGAAGGGGAAAATGTACATATAAAGCTTTTTTATATATATACACAAATGTTTTGCCTCTCAGTTCTATTTTAAACTGTTATTTTACAAGGTGAGGGTTCACATATACTTTAACAGTTGTTGACTGTATTCACAAAATGTCTGACACATATCAGCCTCCGCTGCAGCTTGTGCCTTAATCCAAGGTCTTATCATTGGGAAGAGAATGAAAATGTGTCTAGGCAACATGAATGACTGGAGCTTAAGGACTGCTATTTAATCAAGTGAAAAAGTGGATCTTATTTGAAAATGATACTGCAAAGGACCAAATTTCCATCATACTTATTAGCACCGTTTTTGATTCAGTAAAATCTGTCAGATTCAAAGTATTGTACTTAGACAGATTGAGTCATTATAATATCATACACAGTAATAATCAAATGATTGAACAATCTTTAAAACTATTTCATAAATTCCACATCATTTATTAATGTGTTTTTAATTGTTTGTAAAATCACGAGTCTTTTTGATCATACCAGTAGTAAGTCTGTTATTTTTCAATTTCCAACAGACCAAGCTGTCCAGCTAAAGTGGCAGTTAGACGGCTGAGACAAACCATTTACTACTGGCAGGGGAGCTTACAATTATCAGCTTTTATTTATGGAAAACCTTTATTCCAAAAAAGAAAAAAAAAACATTGCTGCAACAGCTTAAAATGTGTTAGCTGGAGTTCACCTTTAACCATTTCAATACCGGGCAATTTTACACCTTCCTGCCCAGGCCATTTTTCACGTTTCAGCGCTCTCACACTTTGAATGACAATTGCGCGGTCATACAACATTGTACCCAAACTAAAATTTTATCATTTTCTTCACACAACTAGAGATTTCTTTTCGTGGCATTTAATCACCGCTGGGGTTTTTATTTTTTGCAAAATTAACAAAAAAAGACCAAAAATTTTGAAAAAAAAACAAGTTTTTCTTTGTTTCTGTTATAAAAGTTTACAAATAAATAATTGTTCTTCATAAATTTAGGCCGAGATGTATTCTGCTACATGTCTTTGGTGAAAATAACCCAACTTAGGATGTATTATTTAGTTTGTAGGAAAGTTATAGAGTTCACAAACTATGGTATCGATCTGAGTATTAATCAATCCTGAAGTACTGACGGCCAATCTAATTTCTTGAGGTCCAAGAATGTCAGAATAGTACAGATATCCCCAAATGACCCCTTTTTGCAGAGTAGACAGTCCGACGTCCTTCATAAGAGGAATGGCGAGTTTTTTGAAGTTGTATTTTTTTTGTCATAATTTTTCGGAAAATGAAAAAATTAAAAAAAATATTTTTACTATTTTTTTTTTACATACCGTCACCAGTGCAGTACAGCGTCATCATATAACTGGCATGGCAGTGATGAGGGACACTGACTGGTGACAGTGTGAATAAAAAATATATATATTTTTTTTTTATTTTTTTTTATTTTTTCATTATTTTTAATTTTTTATTACCATATTTTCCGGCGTATAAGGCGACTGGGTGTATAAGACGACCCTCTTATTTACCAGTTAAAACATAGGTTTTGGGCTATACTCGCAGTATAAGACTACCCCCCTTCCGAGGCAACATCATTTAAAAACATACATGCTGAGCCAAGCTGGCTCAAAACAAATGTCCCTATGAGAGATTAATCTGTCAGCCCGCTGGATGTGCGGTATATACAGTATACTGAGCCAAGCTGTTTCAAAAAATACCGGTACGTCCCTACGGTAATCAGACCGCTGGATGTGTGTATGTACAGTAGCTGCGGCTACATACAGTATACACTGGGCCAATCACGGCGAGTGATGTATTCTACTAATGAATACAAAGCCTGCTCGGATTGGCTGAGTCAGAGAGGTGGGCTGGTGATGTCACAACCTCAGCCAATCCGAGCAGGCTTTGTATTCATTAGTAGAATACATTGCTCACCGTGATTGGCCCAGTGTATACTGTATGTAGCCGCAGCTACTGTACATACACACATCCAGCGGTCTGATTACCGTAGGGACGTACCGGTATTTTTTGAAACAGCTTGGCTCAGTATACTGTATATACCGCACATCCAGCGGGCTGACAGATTAATCTCTCATAGGGACATTTGTTTTGAGCTAGCTTGGCTCAGCACGGTATACTATATGTACAGTATTACTACACATCCAGCCAGCTTGACCCAAACAAACTCAAGGTTCACATTTTATTTAATTTTTTTTTTTAAGATTTTTTTTTCATATTTCACTATGACCAAAGTAGTACAATGTTACCATAGTAACATTGTACTACTTTGGGGAAGTGATCAGTATTTTTTTTTTTACACAATTTGCTTATAGCAAAGAATTACTTTGCTATAAGCAAGCATTTACCTGAATGACATCGATTCATTCAGGGGTTTTTTTTTTTTTTTTTTGTGCTTAGCTGTGATTTGGCCACAGCTAATCACATGACATGTGCATGTGACCTGCTGTGACCATTCACAGCTAGGCACTAGTATACAATGGATGGCATGAATGAAGCCATCCATTGTATACAACTGTCATGTGACCTGCTGTGATTGGTCACAGCAGGTCACATGGTACCGGCAACGGGGGCCGGTACTCAGATCTGTCATCGGCCGTGTCTGAGGTACACGGCCAGTGACAGATCACGCCGCTGCGCGGCTCTGCAACCGCGCGAACTGTGCATGTGTGGTAGGACGCCAAATGGCATACACCCCAGAAAGCTAAACCATTTTTGCGGCCGCCAAACGGCTATAGGCTGGGCGGCTAATGGTTAATTTGCTACTCAAATCTATCTAATTCTGCTAGTACTAACACTAAACTCTCCCCAAACTGACAATGCTACTGTCCAAGGGTGTTTCTTGCAGAGTATATTATCATATATCTCATAATCAGGTGGCTTTTCTTTTCTTTTTTGACCAGCATTGATAATAATTCTTGTTGCAGTAAAATAAATTATTTATTTATACCCCATTAATTTGTGATCGGGATATATTTTTCTATTCTTTCCTTCATATGATATTGTTCATGTATAGTTCATTTTTATACTACCATTGGCTATTACTGTTAATTGTTTGCACAATATTTGGATCTTTTACAGTCTTATGTGCCACTTTGGTCTGTGTTCCATGCAGGGGCAGACTGACAACTCATGGGGCCCCCGGGCAATAGGGGATCATGGGGCCCCTGTGTCCTTGGCCAAACTCAAAAAAGCCTATGAAAAAGGTTCCAGGGGCATCTCATGGGGCCCCCTACTGACCCCGGGCCCTCGAGCAGTGCCCGAGTTTCCAAATGGTCAGTCCGCCCCTGGTTCCTTGGGATTTGACATACTTTCATTCCTTGGAGAAATTAATATCTCAAATTTACCACTGTATTTCCTTGAGTTGTTACATCCATTACCGAGTGAAATTCTATTTGTTCCATACATTGGCCTGCTCAAGACACGGTCAGTTTTATCTCTTGATATATTCTTTATGGACTGTTCTTGAATGCGTATTCTTTTATTAGGTATACCCCTTGGTCTGATGATTTGGAATTTAATATATTCTGTTTTTTATACCGTCTTTAGTCCCATTGGGGGGATGTTCTGGTGCTCCTCTGTCAGTCCTAGTTGTCTGGTGACTTACATCTGACCACTCTTGCCCTGTTGGATGATGCACCCCGCAGGAACATGGTGTCCAGCCTCTCATCTTGGAAGTCATCCTCTCTTTTGCTCTGACATATGTTTTTATAAGTAAAAAATTCTTTGGTTATTTGAAAAAAAATTTTTTGATTATCTGTTTATTCTTTTTTTGGTATACTCATTTATGATTGTTTATATATCTATCTATTAGAAAGTCCTTTGTCTCTCATGCCCCCCGAGGAAGATCTAGAATGTGGAATGATGGAAATGTGTCGGGATTTTTCTTTTTCTGTGTGGTTTCATATTCTTGTAATAAGAGTTCTCTTGTAAAAATACTGTCAGAGCAGAATTCTTTTTAGAAATCCTGTATTTTACAATGGAAATGTGTATGTAATAAAGTTGATAAAAATATTTTTTAACCAAATTTCCCTGTCAATATATGTATGATCCTTGCTGTATTAAAGTCCCACTGGGGGTTCTTTGGGTACACAGATTATTATAATAAGTACTATATTCCCATTATCATTTTCATTATTGTTATTATTAAAAGGGGCGTTCAAGTCAAACCGAGACTTTTAATTTTACAGGTATATAAAAGGATGCTAGCTTGGTGGTACTACACGCATTATTAAGTGGCAAGTGTGTCCTATTACTGATAGGCGGCACACATGTCGCAGGCCAGTCCAGAGACCGTTAATCAAGACAACAGTGTTAGTGCGTGCATGGAACAGCGTGTGGTGATGAAGTTTCTTGTGAATGAAGGTGTAAAACCTGCAGATATCATCATAAGACTTCAAGCACAGTACGGTGATGAGGCGCTCAACCACTGTAAGACATATGAATGGTGTAAACATTGCAAAGATCCACCAGTGACGATCCTGGCCATGGTGGTTCCCAGCCCACAGCAGTCATTCCTGTGAACATTCAGTGCATAGAATGCATGATCCTGGATATTCGATGCATAACCTGTTATGAAATTGCACAAGGAACAGTGAAGCAAGCTGTCCTAGGATGGTTCAGGGGCGGACTGACCATTTGGAAACTCAGGCACTGCCCAAGGCCCGGGGACAGTAGGGGGCCCCATGAGATGCCCCTGGTACCTTTTTCATAGGCTTTGTTGAGTTTGGGCAAGGACACAGGGGTCCCATGATTCCCTATTGCCCGGGGGCCCCATGAGTTGTCAGTCCGCCCCTGTTCAGGCATATTGACAAATCTTTCTATGTTGTAGTTTTCCAGGCATTAGTTAACTGCTGGGATATGTGAATAGATGTAGCAGGGAATTATGGTGAAAAATAAATGCAGTTTCCACTCCTTGAAATGTGTCCTTTTAATATATTAACTCAAAAGTCCTAGTTTGACACACTACATCATTCTTCAAGAAAAAGCCTCTTTGGTCAGTCACAGTGCCCATGCTGACCCGTGTCCACAGTCAAAAGCAACTACAATGGACATGTGAGCATCAGAAGTGGACCACAGAGCAATGGAAGAAGGTTGCCTGGTCTAATGAATTCAAGAATGGTTTGAGGAACACAACAATGATGGCAAGGTGTTGACCTCACAATTCTCTAGAACTTAGTCTATCTAGCATCTGGGGGATGTGCTGGAAAACAAAGTCCAATCCATGGAGGCCCTACCTCACAGCTTACAGGAGCTAAAGGATCTGTTACTGACAGCTTGGTGCTAGATACCACAGCATACCTTCAGAGGTCTAGTAGAGTCCATACCTCAACAGGTTATGATGGGTGGCCATAATGTTATGGATATCTATATATATACTGTATATACACACACATTCACCGGCCACTTTATCAAGCACACTTGCTCATTTGTTTGCTAACACAAATTGCTAATCGGCCATTTCCATGGCAGTAACACAATGCATTAGGCATCTAGAGATGGTGAAGACGACTTGATGAAGTTCAAACTGAGCATCCGAATGGGGAAGAAAGAGGATTTAAGTGACTTTGAATATGGAATGGTTGTTGGTGCCAGATGAACTGGCCTGAGTATTTAAAAAACTGCTGATCTACTTGGCTTTTCACGCACAACCTTCTCTAGTGTTTACAGAGAATGGTCCAAAAAAGAGGAAAGTTGCAGCAGTTGTGTGGATAAAATGCCTTGTTGATGTCAGAGGTTAGAGGAGAATGGGCAGACTGGTTTGAAATGATAGAAAGGTGACAGTAACTCGAATAACACCTTGTCACAACCAAGATATTCAGAATACCATCTCTGAACGCACAACACGTCAAACCTTGAAGCAGATGGGCTACAGCAGCAGGAGACCACACCGGGTAGCAAGGTATACCTAATAAAGTGGCCAGTGAGTGTGCATATATATATATATATACACACACAGGTGTATATATATATAGGTGAATATCGTGCAAAAGTTCATTTATTTCAGTAATGCAACTTAAAAGGTGAAACTAATATATGAGATAGACTCATTACATGCAAAGCAAGATAGTTCAAACCGTGATTTGTCATAATTGTGATGATTATGGCTTACAGCTCATGAAAACCCCAAATCCACAATCTCAGAAAATTAGAATATTACATGCAATCAATAAAACAAGGATTGTACATAGAACAATATTGGACCTCTGAAAAGTATAAGCACGCGTATGTACTCAGTACTTGGTTTGGGCCCCTTTTGCAGCAATTACTGCCTCAATGCGGCGTGGCATGGAAGCTATCAGCCTGTGGCACTGCTGAGGTGTTATGGGAGACCAGGATGCTTCAATAGCGGCCTTCAGCTCTTCTGCATTTTTCGGTCTCATGTCTCTCATCTTTCTCTTGGCAATGCCCCATAGATTCTCTATGGGGTTCAGGTCAGGCGAGTTTGCTGGCCAATCAAGCACAGTAATCCCACGGTCATTGCACCAGGTTTTGGTACTTTTGGCAGTATGGGCAGGTGCCAAGTCCTGCTGGAAAATGAAGTCAGCATCCCCATAAAGCTTGTCTGTGGAAGGAAGCATGAAGTGCTCCAAAATCTCCTAGTAGACGGCTGCGTTGACCCTGGACTTAATGAAGAACAGTGGACCAACACCAGCAGATGACATGGCTCCCCAAATCAACACAGACTGTGGAAACTTCACACTGGACTTCAAGCATCTTGCAGTGTGTGCCTCTCCATTCTTCCTCCATACTCGGGGTACTTGGGCCTCTCCATTCTTCATTTTTATTGTAGGCCTGTAATTTTTAGGAATAACTCACTGAAATCTGTCCGAACAAGAGTCTAGTAAACATCCCGGGTATGATAGCATTTGAAACATGAAATTATAAAATATAATTTAATAAATAATCATAAAAAGTAATAATAATATATTAAAAAAATTAATTCAATAATATAATCAAACCAAGAACACTGAAATTTGAAATATAGCGCCAAGTTCGCACATCACTGAGCAAAGTCGCAAAATCGTTTTCAGTGTCTGATGACAAATTTCCCCACGAATCATTATCACTCAATTCTGCAAGTGGTTCTGATTTACTATCGCTGTTCTCTAGCCGGTCTAAAACCGATTTTCACGTAAATGGATGCTTTTTGGGCGCCATGGACGTTTCTCAGTTTCCAGGCAGAAAGAACAGTAAAACTGCAGGCAGGGCGCAGGACAAAGCACTCGGGACACAATGTATGTGAAATGGTTTGATACAGTAATGTTTTACTATGTGATTTTCATGTATTTAGTGAATGTCACTTTTTGTCATTTTCAAATTTCCCGCCGTTCCGTCCCCCGAACGTCCCGACGCTCGCAGGGGATGGAACCCAGAAGACAGATGCCGGCATCCGCCGGATTACATTGCCGGGGACGCTGCACAGGAGGGACATCGCGGGAGCACAGGACAAGGTAAGTGATTGATGGATCGTGGAGCAGCGCCGCATGGTATTCCTGAGTGTAGCTCGGGGTTACCGCTTTTGGTACTGAAACTTTACCCCGAGCTACACTCAGGAATACCTCCAGGGAGGTTAATGTGCTTTGATACAGCACTTTGGGATCATCCAACTTCTTTTGCAATTACCTTTTGAGGCTTTCCCTCCTTATGGAGGGTGTCAATGATGGTTTTCTGCACAACTGTCAGGTCAGCAGTCTTTCCCATGATTGTGATTCCTACTGAACCAGACTGAGAGAACATTTAAAGGCTCAGGAACCCTTTGCAGGTGTTATGGCTTAATTAGCTGATTAGAGTGGGACACTTTGAGCCGAGAATATTGCACCTTTTCACAATATTCTCATTTTCTGAGATTGTGGATTTGGGGTTTTCATGAGCTGTAAGCCATAATCATCACAATGATGACAAATCACAGCTTGAACTATCTTGCTTTGCATGTAATGAGTCTATCTCATATATTAGTTTCACCTTTTAAGTTGCATTACTGAAATAAATGAACTTTTGCATGATATTCTAATTTTTCGAGGTTCTGTATATTTATTTATTTCAGGTCCTTATATAGTGCCGTCAATTTATGCAGCACTTTACATATATATTGTACTTTCACATCAGTCCCTAACCCTCAAGGGGCATACATCTAAGGTCCCTAATTCACATTCATACATACACATACTAGGGCCAATTTAGACAGGAGACAATTCACCTACCAGCATGTCATTGTAGTGTGGGAGGAAACCGGAGTACCCGGAGGAAACCCACACAGGCACAGGGAGAACATGCAAACTCTAGGCAAGAGGTGCCGTGGCTGGGATTTGAACCAACGACCCTAGTACTGCCAGGTGGAAGGAAGTGCTAACCATTTAGCCACTGTGCTGTGTGTGTATGTATGTATGTATATATATATAAAGCACACCAACACATTTTGGACAATTTCATGCTCCCAACTTTGTGGGAACAGTTTGGGGATGACCCCTTCCTGTTCCAACATGACTGCCCCCCAGTGCACAAAGCAAACTCCATAAAGTCATGGATGAGCGAGTTTGGGGTGGAGGAACTTGACTGGCCTACAGAGTCCTGACCTCAACCCCATAGAACACCTTTGGGATGAATTAGAGTGGAGACTGCGAGCCAAACCTTCTCATTCGATATCAGTGCCTGACCTCACAAATGCGCTTCTGGAAGAATGGTCAAACATTCCCATAGACACCCTACTAAACCTTGTGGACGGCCTTCCCAGAAGAGTTGAAGCTGTTATAGCTGCAAAGGGCGGGGCCAACTCAATATTGAACCCTACAGACTAAGACTGGGATGCCATTAAAGTTCATGTGCGTCTAAAGGCAGGCGTCCCAATACTTTTGGCAATATTGTGTGTATATATATATATACATATATATATATATATATACACACACACACATACATACACACACAGTATGTACATATTATATATAACCAGTTGCCGACCGCCGCATGTGCACATACTGAGGCAAGTCAGCCCCTCTGTTTCGCATCGCATATATGTAAGTGGTCCAGTATTTCCGGGTAGGAGGTGTGCATGCACCTGCCACCCAATTTGTGCAGTCAGTCATTCGCTACAGCACAGGTCGGTCTGCAGGTCCTGGCTAATGATTTGTGTCTAGGACCTGGTGATCAGCTTAGTGAATGTCAGTACAGAGTTCTGTGTTTACTGTGTTTAAGAACATAGGGCACATCGCTTAGTAAAAGCAGTACACATTACTCACATTACACATTGTTAGGTGCACAGTTAACCCTTTGATTGCCCCTAGATGTTAACTTCTTCCCAGTATATATACACGCTATAACTTTCACATAAACCAATCAATATACACTTAATGGGATTTTTGTTTACCAAAGACGTAGCAGAATATTTTTTGACCTAACTTTATGAAGAAATGTGATTGTTTTTAATTTTTTTAATGGATATATTTTATAGCAAAAATTTTAATTTTTGGTCTTTTTTCATTCATCTAATAAAAACATAAAAAAAAAACAATGGTGATCAAATAACACCAAAAGAAAGATCTATTTGTGTGACTAAAATGATATAAATTTCAGCATTGCATGACCACGCAAATACCAGTTAAAGTAGTGCAAAGAATAGCCAAGCTGTGAAAAAGATAGTTCTGGTATCTCCACAAGATAATAGGCAATGCCCAAGTTGGTAGATTTATTATCATGAACTGCACATACAGTCAATCAACAAAGCTCATTACATTGAAAGATTAATTCGGTTTTCATGCCACTTGAAATCCTATTTTAATGTAATACATCCTATACTAATTATTGAATTGTGTTATGATTTATTTAACATACCTATAATAAAAGAAGTTGAATGAGATGCATTTATCATTGGTCAACAGCGGAAATGTTACTGCACTGTCATGCTTTTGCTGATAATCATTTCTTGCAGCCTTATGGTTGTGGACCAGGGGCGGACTGACAACTCATGGGACCCCCGGGCAATAGGGGATTATGGGGCCCCTGTGTCCTTGCACAAACTCAAAAAAGCCTATGAAAAAGGTACCAGGGGCATCTCATGGGGCCCCCTACTGAACCCGGGCCCTTGGGCCCCGCCCAAGTTTCCAAATGGTCAGTCCACCCCTGCTGTGGACTCGGGTCAGCATGGTCACCCTGACCGGTCTGCAACTACACAGCCCCATGTACAAACTGCGATGCCCATTCCTTTTTTTGTTATTCAGCACATCAACTTCAGGAACAACATGTTTTCTTGCTGTCTAAAATATTCCATCGACTTCCAGATGCCATTGTAACTTTACAAGGTCACTGTCACCTGTTAGTGGTCATAAACTTATGGCTGATCAGTGTATTTGCCGGCTCTACTCAATGGCTGCATGGCTGCTCAATGGCTACATATGTTTTACAAATCCTGTTGCACAATGCAAAGTCATGTTTTTCCATTTATCACCAAATCAAAGTTGTATGGCTGTAGCTTATTCACACTGTGCAAGGATCTTGGATGTAATGTTTTAATATTTTGCCATTGAAGGAAAATATCTGAGCTCACTGAACAAGTACACTCTGATCATTTTTTTTTTTTTGGATGAGAAGAATTAGATTTATTTTACTTAACTCTGTATATACATTGGAGCAAAACCACAAAGATGGCTGCAAAATAAATAGTGAAAAGTAATATCATAACCATTTATTTTAACCACTTGTCTATTGGACACTTTTACCCCCTTCCTGCCCAGGTCAATTTTGAGCTTTCAGTGCTGTCGTACTTTGAATGACAATTATGCGGTCATGCAGCACTGTACATACATAAATGCATCTTTTATAATTTTTTTAGACACTTTTCTTTGTTTCTGTTTTTTTTTTAGACAGATAGAGCTTTGTTTTGGTGGTATTTAATCACCTCTGTTTTTTTAGTTGTTTTTGCTAAACAGAAAATTTTGAAGAAAAACATTTTTCTTTGTTTCTATTATATAATTTTGCAAATAAGTAATTTTTCTTCTTCACTGATGTGTGGTGATAAGGCTGCACTGATGGGCACTAATGAGGCTGCACTGATGGGCACTGATGAAGAGGCACTGATGAGGCTGAACTGATAAGGCGGCACCAGGGGCGGACTGACAACTCATGGGGCCCCCGGCAATAGGGGATCATGGGGCTCCTGTGTCCTTGCTCAAACTCAAAAAAGCCTATGAAAAAGGTACCAGGGGCATCTCATGGGGCCCCCTACTGACCCTGGGCCCTCGGGCAGTGCCCGAGTTTCCAAATGGTCAGTCCGCCCCTGGGCGGCACTGATGGGCACTGATTGACACTGATTATCAGTGTAAATGTCACCTGTCACAGGAAAGCCAGGTTCCGGCTTTCCTTTCCTCGCGTTGTGACAGTGCTGAGGAAAGGAAATGCTGATAACTGGCATTTGTTTACATGTGATCAGCTGTGATTGGACACGGCTGATCACATGGTAGAGATGTGATGATCGGCTGATCGATGACGTGCTGTGTCCAAGGTACACCACTGGCAAGAATGGGAGGATGTCATATGATGTCCTCCCAGAACAAGAGCGGTCCCACCCAGCCGTCATTGAACAGAACAGTAGGCTAGGCAGGAACCAGTTAAAGTATGTGTAGAAAACACATTCTATACCTCTCTCCAATACATGTGTTGCCTATTTGTTTTGTCTCCTATAATGAGCTGGAAATGCTGCACTGAGATCTTTGCTCCATGAGGATACTGAGAAGCAACAATTTGATGCATAGCTTTTGATTCATGTAATTACTTTGGGAGCTATCATGATTGTCCACCCACTTTGAATCTGCTTCTGACTTGTCCCCTTGAGTTCTCGTGGAGTCCCACTTCCACAGCTCCCGGGTGAGCCTCCCCTGGCAATCATCATTTGGAAATACTGTCATATGTATTTTTAGCTGATTTATTTTATACATGCATCTACTCCTGAAGAAGTGAATGAAGAGTCATGAAACGTGTCACATTTGTGGATGCAATTTTAATGTATTTATGTATTGACATCTGGATTGTACACGGTCAATAGTATATCCAATAGTATAAATTGCATTAATATGGATGTATTACAAATCAGCTTGTTATGACTGTATCCTCTTTTTGTATGCAATGAGAAGTTTATTAATTTATTAAAAATCAATGTTGGAAACTAGTTATTCGTTGGTCGTGTGTGTTGTGCCTCATTTAAAGTCCCAGGACAAATAAATTGGTTGTATGGATTTATTAAATTATAGATATATTAAGGGATGGAGTCACATCACTGGGTGCATCAGGTCACATTCTGTATTTGTCTTCCCAGAACAAGAGCAGTCCCACCCAGCCACCATTGAACAGTAGTCCTGGCAGGAACCGGTTAAAGTGTATGTATAGAAAACACACATTCTATACCTCTCTCCAATACATGTTTCCCTTTTGTTTTGTCTCCTGTAGTGAGCTGGAAATGCTGCACTGAGATCTCATGGATATGAACCCCGCACAATTCACTGCTGTGAACTAGAAAACAACTTGCCCCATGTTATGAAGATGAGGAGAGGGGGATGTGTTCTGTAGTACTAACGCACTTTCAGTCCTAGGATGATAACACTTCTCCTCCAGAGATACAGTGCAGGGAGTGAGTGGCATCACCCTAGGGCAGGATGTGTGTTATTAGCAGGATCTCCAGGTGAACAAAACCTGAAAAAAGAGAAAACTAAAATAGTTACCACATCTAAGGACTAAAAAGCTTCAATTTATTATATCTTTGTTCCATCAAAACACTCAAAAATCTAAGGTTCAAGCCAAATTTGTATTGGGACTGAAACTTAAGTTCATCTCTAGTCACAATTTGGTCCATCAGAACACCCAAACAGCCAAGGTTAAGGCCAAATTTGTATTCGGACTGAACCTTAAGCTCATCCCTAGTCACAATTTGATTAGAAGAATGAAAGAAAGGGGAACGGAAAAGGAATTTTGATGTAAATGTACAGTTAACTTTTAAAATTGCCTCTACAAGTCTAACAAAACACAATACATAACAATGAACTATTTTACAAGTTGAGCTCTTAAACAATTGTTTCCTAAGCCCCTGTGTTTCATTACCCTCATGTCTCATTGCTTGTTCTTATTTAAAGTGACAGCTTTGCGAGTTGGCTTTTCATGCGCACAAAGGGAGGTTTACATTTTTATGTGTTTCAGAAATAAAAAAAATAAAAAACGATATATTATTTAGGCACAGGATGATCTTCAAAGACTACAAAAAAGGGACGCATTTTAGAATAAGTGAGACCTGCAGTAATTATCCTCAGTGCATTTCTCAACAGCTTCATTGGACACATAAATCAAACACACATCTGAGTGCCTTCTCGTAAAGGCTGTCCAGATGTCTACAGCAGATTGGCCAAGGGTATTGTTTTATTTGGTGTTTAATGAGATAACTGCACATAATATTATTTTTACTGTCTAATCTTTTCCTTTCAGAATTTTGTACTGGTTTTGCAACGGATTTCGATTTTGTCCACAGCATTTGTCCTTTCCTAAAGATCATTTAAAAGTTTCTGTTTATTCCCTTTAGTGTTTCTCTGTCTTTAGGTTTGTTTTTTTCCTTGTCCATTATCTTTTATATCTATTTCTACTTCTATCCTCGCTCCTTCCTTCTTTTCCCTTTTCTTTTAAGTATCCAAAACTGCAGTGCAAACAAAAAAATATATATTTATATAAAAAACTATGCAAAAATCATAAACAAATTTAATTTGCAATCACATATTTAAATAAATAATACAACCAAAAAACCTTTAAATTTAATTGTATGACCACAAATAATGATTAATGTGCATCAATCCTTCTTTAAATCATAATCCAATATCTTCCTCTTAGAACTGGCATTTTTTTGCTGGCTGATAGCTAAAAAGAGTGGGAAATTTGAGTGGAGAGTGAAAAAGTTTTACTTTTGACTGCTGGTGATTGCTGGTGTTTGTAGTTGTTTTACTTTCTTCTTTGGGTCTTGCTAAAAGCTTTTACTTTTTTAAATCACTTTTTCTATCACTTTTTAAATAGAATTTGTTTTCTTCCTTTCCTTGCCTTCCTTCAGTCTGCTAATTAAGGGGAGGGATTAATTGGTCACAGGTGATACAGGTCCTATATAACTTGCTGTACAGCTCACTCTGAGCTTGCCTGTATTTTGCTTGCTGGACCTTTGACCAAGTGGACATTTGATAAGTGGAGTTGAAAACAGGAGTCTACTAACCTGTAAGTGACAACTGATATTTTCTATTAATATTGTAACTGGGACATGAGTGATAGCAGGGTGTAAGGTTTTGTGCAGTGCACAGTGTGCCACATGTATGCAACAATGGAGCAACAGCTCCAGGATGGATACCTCTGCGACAGATGTGAGCGGGTTGTTCTTCTGGAAACTCATGTTAGAGATCTGGAGGAGCAAGTTGCAACACTGGGCAGAACCGACAACTTTGAAAGGAGTCTTCAGTTCTCAGAGCAGGTAGCTAATGGGATTGATGTGGAGGGCAGAGGGCATAATAAGGATTATCAGGTAAGAAGATGGGCTAGTGTAATGAGAGGGAGTGGTAGGGGCTCACAGAAAAGGAAGGCTGGACCTGGGTTTGAGCAGCCAAACAGATTTGCCAAGTTGGGTGAAGATGTGGGGGTGGCAAGCTCAGGGGTGGCAGCCCTGGATGTCACTGCTATCCCTAACAGCCGGGAGGGCAGACCATCTGGGAGGGGTGGTAAGAGTAGTGCAGGAAGTCCTAGACAGCTGGTGGTAGTAGGGGATTCTATAACTAGAAGGACTGATTAATTTGTTTCCAGGATCGCCTCAACTGAATGGTTTGCGGTCTCCCTGGTGCCAGGGTTCAGCATGTGGTGGACCTGGTTGATAAATTACTGGGAGGGGCTGGGAATGACCCAGCTGTCTTGGTCCATGTTGGAACCAATGACAGAATACACGGAAGGTGGAGGCTCCTTAAGAATCAATTTAAAGAACTAGGCTGCAAGTTGAAGGGAAGGACCTCCAAGGTGATATTCTCTGAAATATTACTTGTGCCATGCACAACTCAGGAAAGACGGGGAGATTAGAGAACTCAATGCATGGCTAAAGATCTGGTGTAAGAGGGAAGGATTTGGGTTTCTAGAGCACTGGGCCAAATTTTCACTGGGGTGAAACCTATATGCTAGAGATGGTTTGCACCTAAATGGAAGGGGGTCTGCTGTGCTGGGGGAGAGGTTTATTGGAAGGCTGGAGGAGTATTTAAACTAGGATAGAGGGGGGAGGGAGAATTAGATTATAACAGGGTAGACAGATCAGACAGGGGTCAGTACTTATTGGCTGGTGGAATGGGGAAAGATGGGGGGAGGGCTATGGCAGATGATAAGAAGGTTCCTATGTTACAAATAACCAGTGGAATTGGTACCATTTGTATGAAAATAAAAAAATATGCAAAATATGTGTGCACAAGGTGTCAATGGATTAAAGTGTTTGTTCACCAATTCCAGAAGTCTACCAATCAAAGTAGGTGAGATGGAAGCTTTGATGCATGAACAGAACTATGATTATTTTGGTATTGCTTAATCTTGGCTTCATTCTTCACATGACTGGGCCATTAATATTCCTGGTTATGTTCTCATTATAGAGACAGGGTAAATAGGAAAGGTCTGTCTCTGTATGAGAAGTGATCTCAGAGCGAGTGTGAAAAAGGACCTAGTTGATGGAGAGTGTGATAGCAGGACGAACGCCAAAAACTCTTCAAATATATTCATAGTAAAAAGGTTCGGTCCGAGCATGTAGGCCTTTTAGAAAATAATTCTTCAGCTCTGTGTATACAAAAGGAGCATGGGGGAGCTCATGTCTATAATGGACATGGTATTGACACAACCCCAGATGATCCACATTGGCTCACAATAGATATGATTCAAAAATATTTAGACAGAATAAAGGTGAATAAAACACCTGGACCAGATGGCATACACCTACGGGTCCTTAAAGAATTGAGCTCTGTCATTTCAATCCATTGTTTGTCATTTTTAGGGATTCTTTAATGACTGGCATAGTACCACTGGATTGGCGTAAGGCCAATGTGGTGCCAATATTTAAAAAGGGGTCAAAATCTTTACCAAGTAATTATAGACCGGTTAGTTTAACTTCTATAGTTGGGAAGATACTGGAGAGTTTAATAAAAGACCACAGAGATGAGTTATTTATAATCAAAAATGTGATAAAATTAAATATAATAAAATATAAAATAAACCACAAATAATAACGCTACCCTTAAGGACAAATAAATAAATCCACCACCAAATACATGCATGAAAATATATATATAGAACTAAAGAGTCCTCAAAGAGTCCATTCAATAAAGTCCACACATCAATATTGCATATGATCCTCAGTAAATGAAGCTATGAAGTTTTCCTTCACCAGTGCAAGCTCCAGTTCTTTAACCCACCATCAAATTTCACACTCACCAAAAGCTGGTGAATAACCAGCATATCTTTGTTTATCCAACACTCCGCAGCTCAGCTCCAACTTAGAGATATCCAAACAACTCCATATAGTACATGTAGGTAGAAAAAATACTCGCCATAGTGCAATAACATATATAGAAAATGTATTCAAATATTCCCCCCATAAAACCGCACTCACATGGAGTCAAATATTTTAACAAATGCTTGAAATTTTCTAACACACAAGAGCATCCAGCTCTATCAGCAGCGTCTCACCAGCCTGCCTGCAACCAAGATGGCGTTGTTGCGGTCACGTGGTCCGGACACGTGGGTTGGCGTGAGTGGTGACGTCACTGGTTAACTACACCCTTTCTCATTGGTCTCTTTGAACAACACTTGAAGGCATGAATATAAATGAGTGGTGCAGACAGTCAGATCATGAGCTAACCCCACCATATCATCACAACAGCACCATCTTGTGTTTAAATCATAAAAGGCAGCAGGATAATTAAAATATAACCTAAAACTAAATTAAATTAAAAAAACACCACAAATAAAGCATAATTAAATTAACATTACATAATTACATAAAGTAAAATATATTAAATAAAAAAAATTATATATATATATATATATATATATATATATAAATAAATATCAATGAAAACCCAAATTAAGCTTCACTAATGGAACAATATAAGTCCAGTTCAACATTTCGGGGACAAGGCTTCAGTCATATGAATCCATTTTGTTTCACATTTAGACAATTCCCTAATTCTATTTGATTCCCTCCAAGCCCTAGGGATAGATTCTATAGCCCAAAATTTAATGTTAGTTGTATTACTTAAAGTGTAAAGAAACACTATGATATTTAAATCCTTTAGTGATAGTCGTCAAATGTTCAAGTACCCTGACTTTTAGTTCTCCCAATATAGATTAAGCTACATGGGCACTCCAAACCATATACCACATATGTAGATTCACATGTTAAAAATGAGGTGATATCAAACTCTCTTCCATTAGATTTGGAGCTAAATTTATCTAATCCTTTAAATTTATGATTAACCAAACGACATGCCGAGCACTTTTTACAAGAATAGAAACCCTTTCTATCCACAAACGTTTTAATGGGCTTAGAAGGGATCTAATATTTTTTGGACTATTTTCTCTCCGATGGTGGGGGCCTTCCTATATATAGGACCAAGGAACCTAGCCATGGAGTGTGTGTAATGTGACAGCTGAGGAGGGAAGCCAGCACAGCACTTCACAATATTAAATCTACTTATGTGACGACTGAGGGGAGAATCTGCTAAGACTGGGACAGTCAGAATCTGGAGCAGCAGTGCCTGGCAACCAATCAGCTTTTAGCGGGAGCTTGCTCAGTGAAAGAGGAACTGAGAGGAGAAGTGTGGACTGGTGAGCCATTGTCCTCTAGAGATATCTTGGCTGATCAGGGGTAATAGGAGCCCCATAAGGAAATCCAGTGAAGGAAGGAAGCTGCTGGCCCATATGATTTAAGGATCCAGGGTGATCCTGCAAGCCTGTTGGCCCCTAGGGGTCACTGGGAGGAGGTGAGGAGGCAATCTAGCCGCAAATAGGAGAAGAGTTTTTGGCACAATCACAAATTTGTCAAACATCACTGCACATTGCATGATTATATTCATCACCAAAAGGACATTGTTGAGATTAGAGATGAGCGAAGTATTCAAAAATTCGATTCGGCTGATTCGGCGAATTTGCGGAATAAATTCGATTCGAGTCGAATATATTCGCTGCGAATTTAACTTATAAAAAGGGTGTTTCTAGGCTTCAGAGAGCCTTTATATAAGTGCAGAACACTGTACCTTTAATTTAAATGCCCTTGGAGTCTGCTGGGGAAGAGAAATAATACTGTCAGTCAGTATGACATGCAGATGAGTGCCGTCGATCTTAGAATCACCGCACACTTCACTCATTTGGGCAGTCACGGGGCCAAAACCAGAGTGTGGAGCCACAGTGTGGCGGTGGAGGCAGCAGCAATGGGAGGCCATACAGCACCCTATGACAAAATGGAACCCACCAGCAGTGTGAGGAGACCTGAAAGTGGCACATGGCAGAGTGTGGCGATGGAGACAGCAGCAATGGGAGGCCGTACAGGGACCCATGAGACACTCTGGACCTGGCAGCAGCATGAGGAGGCGGTACAGGGGCCCATGACAGATTACGGGCCTGGCAGCAGCATGAGGAGTCGGTAGGGGGACCCATGGCAGATTACGGGTAGGCAGCAGCAATGGGAGGCTCGTAATCTGCCAGCACCCTATGACAAAATGGAACCCACCAGCAGTGTGAGGAGACCTGAAAGTGGCACATGGCAGAGTGTGGCGATGGAGACAGCAGCAATGAGAGGCCGTACAGGGACCCATGACAGATTACGGGCCTGGCAGCAGCATGAGGAGGCGGTACAGGGGCCCATGACAGATTACGGGCCTGGCAGCAGCAATGGGAGGCCCGTAATCTGCCAGCACCCTATGACAAAATGGAACCCACCAGCAGTGTGAGGAGACCTGAAAGTGGCACATGGCAGAGTGTGGCGATGGAGACAGCAGCAATGTGAGGCCGTACAGGGACCCATGAGACACTCTGGACCTGGCAGCAGCATGAGGAGGCGGTACAGGGGCCCATGGCAGATTACGGGCCTGGCAGCAGCAATGGGAGGCCCGTAATCTGCCAGCACCCTATGACAAAATGGAACCCACCAGCAGTGTGAGGAGACCTGAAAGTGGCACATGGCAGAGTGTGGCGATGGAGACAGCAGCAATGGGAGGCCGTACAGGGACCCATGACAGATTACGGGCCTGGCAGCAGCATGAGGAGTCGGTACGGGGGCCCATGGCAGATTACGGGCCTGGCAGCAGCAATGGGAGGCCCGTAATCTGCCAGCACCCTATGACAAAATGGAACCCACCAGCAGTGTGAGGAGACCTGAAAGTGGCACATGGCAGAGTGTGGCGATGGAGACAGCAGCAATGGGAGGCCGTACAGGGACCCATGACACACTCTGGACCTGGCAGCAGCATGAGGAGTCGGTACGGGGGCCCATGGCAGATTACGGGCCTGGCAGCAGCAATGGGAGGCCCGTAATCTGCCAGCACCCTATGACAAAATGGAACCCACCAGCAGTGTGAGGAGACCTGAAAGTGGCACATGGCAGAGTGTGGCGATGGAGACAGCAGCAATGGGAGGCCGTACAGGGACCCATGACAGATTACGGGCCTGGCAGCAGCATGAGGAGGCGGTACAGGGGCCCATGGCGGATTACGGGCCTGGCAGCAGCAATGGGAGGCCCGTAATCTGCCAGCACCCTATGACAAAATGGAACCCACCAGCAGTGTGAGGAGACCTGAAAGTGGCACATGGCAGAGTGTGGCGATGGAGACAGCAGCAATGGGAGGCCGTACAGGGACCCATGAGACACTCTGGACCTGGCAGCAGCATGAGGAGGCGGTACAGGGGCCCATGACAGATTACGGGCCTGGCAGCAGCATGAGGAGTCGGTACGGGGGCCCATGGCAGATTACGGGCCTGGCAGCAGCAATGGGAGGCCCGTAATCTGCCAGCACCCTATGACAAAATGGAACCCACCAGCAGTGTGAGGAGACCTGAAAGTGGCACATGGCAGAGTGTGGCGATGGAGACAGCAGCAATGGGAGGCCGTACAGGGACCCATGAGACACTCTGGACCTGGCAGCAGCATGAGGAGGCGGTACAGGGGCCCATGACAGATTACGGGCCTGGCAGCAGGATGAGGAGGCGGTACAGGGGCCCATGACAGATTACGGGCCTGGCAGCAGCAATGGGAGGCCCGTAATCTGCCAGCACCCTATGACAAAATGGAACCCACCAGCAGTGTGAGGAGACCTGAAAGTGGCACATGGCAGAGTGTGGCGATGGAGACAGCAGCAATGGGAGGCCGTACAGGGACCCATGACAGATTACGGGCCTGGCAGCAGCATGAGGAGGCGGTACAGGGGCCCATGACAGATTACGGGCCTGGCAGCAGCAATGGGAGGCCCGTAATCTGCCAGCACCCTATGACAAAATGGAACCCACCAGCAGTGTGAGGAGACCTGAAAGTGGCACATGGCAGAGTGTGGCGATGGAGACAGCAGCAATGGGAGGCCGTACAGGGACCCATGACACACTCTGGACCTGGCAGCAGCATGAGGAGTCGGTACGGGGGCCCATGGCAGATTACGGGCCTGGCAGCAGCAATGGGAGGCCGTACAGGGACCCATGACACACTCTGGAC